>NC_057813.1:389752608-390052608 GCF_018294505.1 Triticum aestivum
GAGGTGGCAGTCCAACGCCCCGTTGGTTCTGAATCGTCTCCTGCGCCGACATTCATACCATCGGTATCATCGGAGTCGAAGTCAAGCATGTCTGATACATCGTCAACAGTGGCTATGAAGTGGGTGGTGGGTGGGCAACAGATTTCTTCGTCACCTTCTTCCCCCTTGAGCCGGACATAGTTCGGCCAGGAGTCTCCTGACAAAGAGAGAGACTTTAATGAGTTCAGCATGTTGCCAAAGGGTGAGCACTGGAAAATATCCGCAGCGGTGAACTCCATTACCGGAACCCAACCAGATTCGGCGGGCTCGGGAGTGCGCGGACTGGAACCTACAACCGGATACGAGTCCGGGGGTCCGGTGTCACAGGCTTCCTTGGGGGTGAGGCCTGTGTTTGGCTCTACCACCGATGAGTGTGTGGCCTCTGGGGCGGGGTCCATCCACCCGTCCTCGGGCGACGCAATCTGCTCCGGATTTAGGTCCGGGGCTCCTGCAGGGGCGATATCCTGACCATTGTCCGACAACAGGTCTAAGCCGTGCTCATCGTGACTGTCCAGCGCTCCTGGCGCAGGCCCAAATCCACTGAAGATCAAGTCTCCGTGGATATTGGCCATGTAGTTCAAGTTTCCGAACCTGACCTGGTGGCCAGGGGCGTAGCTATCGATCAGCTCCAGATGGCCAAGCCAATTGGCCCGCAGTGCGAAGTCGCTGAACACGGAGATCTGTCCGGGGAGAAAAGTCTCACCCTAGACCATGTTGTCGTTGATTGATGGAGCCATCAAGCCTTGCAGCGACAACACAGAGGAACTCTCAATGAAAGCACCAATGTGAGTGTCAAAACCGGTGGATCTCGGGTAGGGGGTCCCGATCTGTGTGTCTAAGGCTGATGGTAATAGGAGGCAAGGGACACAATGTTTTACCCAGGTTCGGGCCCTCTCGATGGAGGTAAAACCCTACTTCCTGCTTGATTGATATTGATGATATGGGTATTACAAGAGTTGATCTACCACGCGATCGTAGAGGCTAAACCCTAGAAACTAGCCTATGATGATTATGATTGTGATCGTCCCTCTAAAGACTAAACCCTCCGGTTTATATAGACACCGGCGGGGGCTAGGGTTTACATGGAGTCGGTTACAAAGAAGGAAATATAATATCCGAATCGCCAAGCTTGTCTTCCACGCAAAGGAGAGTCCCACCCGGACACGGGACGGAGTCTTGAGTCTTGTATCTTCACGGTCCAATAGTCCGGCCAAAGCATATAGTCCGGCTGTCCGGATACCCCCTAATCCAGGACTCCCTCAATGATCCTACTATTTTTGCCCGATCTTTCACTGCAAGACAACCGAATAGCAAACCTTCTAATCACGGGATCAATCCACACAACCTGAAGATGAGGAAACGAGTCCAGCAAGCAACGTGGAGATGAACAACACACCTCTAACCTTGGCACGATAATCCTTGATCACACAAGAACCTTCACGCAATCATCACTTTATTTGATAAACAACATCGTCGTCCCTAGAGGGATAATTCACCACGTGGACACAATGTTCAAAACTCAATCTAAAAATTTGACCCCCCCGCTAAACCTAGCCACCGGCCTCCTTATATAGGCATTAGAAAACTAGTCGGTTGGACAGGCCCACACCAAAACACACAAAATAAAAATCCTAAGTGGCCCATAACATGACCTAGAAATAAAAATAGATAAAACTGGAACCAACCTAGTACATGGTTTGGTCACCCCCTTTGGCACACCTCTAACTTGGGGGAGTCTTGAAGTTGGGCTTCACCTCCTCCTTCATGGGAACAACATGAGGTATTGGGATGCCCTCATCATCCTCCCCCCCCCTTGAAAAGGCGTTGTCCTCAATGTTGGAGGGTCTTATCTAATGAGTGGCATCAAATTAGCAATAATGGCATGCTTCGCCGCCATCTGCAAGTCTTGCTGACCTGCCACACCACCTCCTCCCTCTCGGCTAGTTGTACTTGTCACAGCGAGTGGCACCGCCTTCCGTCGCCACATAAGCTTGGACTTAGGCACCATCAGCTTCTTCTTCTCCACTGTCGATGGAGCTCGTTGTCGTTGAACGTGGAACTTCTTTGTACAACCCTGCAAAATAGGAGTAATGCCTGGGCCACACAATTGACAAACACATCCATCTTTGCCTGTGTGCATACGCATAACTGCTCCAACAAATCTCTGCCCAACTGGTCCAACAAACATGCGGTGTACTACCCACTCCTCCATAAGCACCGAGACACGAGTAACACAACTATCATCTATTTGAACAACTTGACCAACACAAATTGGAAGTGTAGGACTAGCTGCAATCTTTGTCATCTCACCACTATGAGGTTTAACATCAACCGACTTGTCACCAATAGGCACAACTAGCTTGTCATCATGCTCCTTCTCCAGAATCTCAACTATCCTTTGTTGTGGCTTGGCCTTGTGCACTTTCTCCTTGCACACCACTAACACCACATCAGACTTGATATGATCATCTGCCATAGGCTTCAACGTTCGTTGTTTTCCCTCATGCAAAAATGTATATGTATTTGGTCTCCCAGCATGGATAGCATTTTGATCATACTGCCAAGGACGCCCAAGTAACAATCCGCACACCTCCAATGGCAATACATCACATTCCACATCATCAATATACTCACCAATTGTAAATGGCACACGCGCCTTATGTGTAACATTCAACATACCATAGCTATTCAACCACTCTAGATGCTTAGGTTCAGGAATACGCCAAGTGGACAATCCCAAAGATGCCACCATTGCCTTGCTTATGCCATTGGTACAGCTGCCACCGTCAATCATCAACTTGCACGCCTTGCCCTTGATCATGCACTGCGTCTGAAATAAATTCCAATGCTGGCTTCTATCAACTGTCATGCAAGCATCACCATGTACCCGCTTGAGCTGCACATATAGCCCAATCAATGGTACAACATCATCCACCGAAATCATGTCAACATCAGCCTTGTCCTCCTTAGAACCAATATGTATTGTCGTTGCCTCGTTGTCGTTGTTAACATCATCTATCTTCTCCATGGATGTGTCCTTGGAAATTACTTTCGCAGAATGCTACACAGTATGCACGGGAAAAACTGTAGTGGGCTTTTTAAATTTTGCCCGCATCTCTTTAATGATCTTTTGTATATCAGCTATCTCAGTACAAGCACGTTCCTTAGACTTCTCATCCAGCCGAAAAAACCATGCCGAAGGCATCTTCCAGATCCAGCCAATAGAAAATAAAATTGCAGTATTTTTTTTGTTACCACGAGCCCGACTCTACCGTGAGTTGGTTTCCAAACAGACTGAAACAAGACAACTTTCTCTCTCCTTCCTTAACTAATTAGGATTTAGTTAATTTAAAAATCTGGCAAGCTGATCGCAAAACTCCAAAACTAATTAGTACTCCATCACGTACCAACCAAATTGCTCTGCTTCCTGAAAATCCGGAGTCAGACGAAAACAGCCAAAAATAGCGCATCCTTCCTATCCAGCGGCCAAACGTCCGCAAGATTGCAAGGAAAATTGATGGCACCGATACCCTCAATTTGATCTGACTTGAAGACAAACTCCGCCGAGACGTAGATCCAAGCACGCTCAGCCCTCGCGAATTTGCCGCCACTAATCTCCTCGCGAACAACAATTTGCACCGTGATCAACAAGAACTCTCTGCAGAACAGACTGGCGGCAACGATGCAATCTCAAAAGGATGAACTCATAGTGAGAAACCCAGTAATCTGATACCACATAATAAGGATCAATGTGATGATCCTATAGTTTTTGCCCGATCTTTCACCGCAAGACAAGCGAATAGCAAACCTTCTAATAACGGGATCAATCCACGCAACCTGAAGATGAGGAAACGAATCCAACAAGCAATGTGGAGATGAACAACACGCCTGTAACCTTGGCACGACAATCCTTGATCACACAATAACCTTCACGCAATCATCACTTTATTTGATAAATAGCATCGCCGTCCCCGGAGGGATGATTCACCACGTGGAAACAATGTTCAAAACTCAATCTAAAAATTTGACCCCCTCTAAACCTAGCCACCGGCCTCCTTATATAGGCATTAGAAAATTAGTCGGTTGGACAGGCCGACACCAAAACACACAAAAAAAAAATCCTAACTGACCCATAACATGACCTAGAAATAAAAATAGATAAAACTAGAACCGACCTAGTACATGGTTTGGTCACCCCTTTGGCACACCTCTAACTTGGAGGAGTCCTGAAGTTGGGCTTCACCTACTCCTTCATGGGAACACCATGATGTACTGGGATGCCCTCATCAAGGCGGCTGACATCCTCGCTCGCATGGGCGCCAAGCGCGGCCCTGTCCCACCTAACACCTTTGTGGAAAGGCTCTTTAAGCCATATGTAGTGTGGCAGGGCGAGAGGAGAGAAGCTAGTACAGACCTGGTCACACCCCAGTAGCCGAACACAATGCAGATACCATAGGGGGTTCGGATGCCGAAATAACACCCTCTGCTCATGAGATCATGTCTATTATTGCTCCATGGACTGAACCTTTCCTAGCCTACTTTAATAGGCAGGAGCTTCCTGACGATCAAAATGAAGCCCGTCGCATAGTTCGGTGCTCTAAAGCCTACAAAGTGCACGAGGGTGAACTGTACAAGAAGAGCACTACCGGAGTCCTCCAATGGTGTATCTCCGAAGAAGAGGGATGACAACTCTTGGCAGAAATACATGCTGGTCTGGGCAGTCATCATGCCGCAGCTCGGGCCCTCGTAAGCAAAGCTTTCAGGGCAGGTTTTTTCTGGCCAACGTCCCAAGCAGACGCACAAGCCCTCGCCCAACATTGTGTGGGCTGTGAGCTTTTTGCAAACCAAAGTCATATGCCTCCCACTGCCTTAAGAACAATCCCCATCACCTGGCCCTTCACGGTTTGGGGGCTTGATATGGTCGGTCCCCTTAAAGGGGGAAGCCACAAAAAGAAACATTTGTTGATGATGGTAGATAAATTCACTAAATGGATAGAGGCCAAACCAATAAAAATAGCTGAAGCAGGGCCAGTGGTTGACTTTATATTTGGTGTGGTACACCACTATGGTGTCCTGCACAGTATCATCACTGCTAATGGCTCCAATTTCACAACTGATGAGGTGAAAAACTGGTGTGCTAAATTGGGCATTAAACTCGACTATGCATCCGTGTACCACCCTCAAACAAACGGTCAAGTCGAACGGGCCAATAGGTTGATAATGAGTGGCATTAAGCCCAGACTGGTGCACTCCTTATGATAATCAGATAAGCACTAGGTTGAGGAACTCGATTCCGTACTCCGGGGGCTGCAGACCACGCCTAATCGAACGACCGGATATACACCTTTCTTTATGGTGTATGACGCAAAAGCTGTATTGCCCTGTGACATTATTCATGAATCATCTCGAGTGTGCATGTACGAGGCGCGAGAAGCCGAGCTCGATCGGCAGGATGACCTAGACGGACTCGAAGAGGAGTGCAATGTCGCAAAGGCCTGTTCCACATTTTAACAAAAACAGGCCAGGCGATTCCAAAGCAGAGAAGTGCAGGCTCAGACATATAACGTCATGACCTTGTTTTGCTCCTCCTGAAGAAGAAAAAGGATAAGATCAAACCAAAATGGGAGGGGCCCTTGAGGGAGTCCTGGATGAAGGGGTCCTCGAACAACCGGACTATATACTTTGGCCGGACTGTTGGACTATGAAGATACAAGATTGAAGACTTCGTCCCGTGTCCGGATGGGACTCTCCTTTGCGTGGAAGGCAAGCTTGGATATTCGGATGTGTAGATTTCCTTCTCTATAACCGACTCTATGTAACCTTAGCCCCCTCCGGTGTCTATATAAACCGGAGGGTTTAGTTTGTAGGACAAGGACAATCATAATCATAGGCTAGCTTCTAGGGTTTAGCCTCTACGATCTCGTGGTACATCAACTCTTGTAATACTCATATCATCAAGATCAATCAAACAGGAAGTAGGGTATTACCTCCATCGAGAGAGCCTGAACCTGGGTAAAACATCGTGTCCCCTGCCTCTTGTTACCATTAGCCTTAGACGCACAGTTTGGGACCCCCAACCCGAGATCCGCCGGTTTTGACACCGACATTGGTGCTTTCATTGAGAGTTCCACTGTGACGTCGCGATAAGGCTTGATGGCTCCCTCAATCATCCTCAATGATGCGGTCTAGGGGGAGTTTTTCCTTCCCGGACAGATCTTCGTATTTGGCGGCTTCGTACTGCGGGCCAACTCGCTTGGCCATCTGGAGCAGATCGACAGCTATGCCCCTGGCCATCAGGTTAGGTTTGGAAGCTTAAACTATACCGCCGACATCCATAGAGACTTGATCTTCGCCGGATTCGAGCCCATGACAGCTGCGCTGAACAGTCAGGACGGATGTGACTTTGATCTACCGTCGGACAATATTCGGGAGATCGCACCTGCGTTGGCGTCGGGAATCAATCCGGAGCAGATCATGCCTTCCGAGGATGGGTGGATGGACCCCGCCACGGAGGCCGCACACTCATCGGCGTCGGAGCCGAACACTGATCCCACCTCCTGTGAGAGTGGCGTTATCGGACCCCCGGACTCGTCTCCGATTGCAGGATCCGAACCGCGTGCGTCCGTGCCTATTGAATCAGAGTGGGCACCCGTCATGGAGTTCATTGCCGCAGATATCTTTCACCACTCACCCCTGGGTGACGTGCTGAACTCATTAAGGTCTCTGTCCTTGTCAGGAGATTCTTGGCCGAACTATGTCCGGCTCGAGTGGGGAGTGGACGATGAAGAAATTCCTCCCCCACCCACCACCCACTTTATAGCCACTGTCGATGATTTAACCGACGTGCTTGACTTCGACTCCGAAGACATCGACGGCATGGACGATGATGCAAGAGAAGAATGGGAACCACCGCCTACAGGGCGCTGGACCGCCACCTCATCATATGATATTTATATGGTGGACACCCCTAAAGAAAACAATGGCGATGAGGCAACGGAAGATAACCCCTTGGGGAAGCAATCTAGACACCGGCATCATCGGCGCCGCTCCAAGCCCTGCCACAGCAAAAACAGTGATACCGACACAAGAGATAATAATCTGAATGGTGCAGAAGATGAAGACAATCCTGCCCAGCCAGGCCTCCAGATGGCCGAGCAAGAGGATGGGCAAGCTAGCCCTAAAGAACAGGCAACTGGTGGAGAATCAGAGGATGATAATTACATGCCTCTCTCTGAAGACGAAGTGAGCCTTGGCGGTGAAGAATTCATCATGCCGGAGGATCCCATCGAGCAGGAGCGGTTCAAACGCCGGCTTATAGCCACTGCAAAAAGCCTGAAGAAAAAGCAGTAACAGCTTCAAGCTGATCAAGATCTGCTAACTGACACATGGACTGATGTCCTGGCCGCCGAGGAATACGGACTCGAGCGCCCTAGCAAAAGCTACCCAAAGCGCAGGCTGCTACCTCAACTTGAGGAGGAGGCTTTAAAGCCCACACTACTAGCGCATGATGTGGCTGACCGGCCGCCCCACGGTCGCAACAAAACGGTGTACCAGCCTGAAGTCCAGACCGCACCCTGCCGCCAATCAAACGATAACACCAAGGCCCGGGGCTACACGAAGGACATGCGAGAAGTGTTGGAAAACAAAGCAGCAAAGTCAAGATCGATCTACGGGTCACGGGGGCGCGCCACAAGACATGATGATGACCGTCACGCCGGATACAATAATCTAAAGTCCGGCCGGGCCGAATACAATAGACCGGACTCATTTGAACTACGCCGGGATGTAGCCCGGCATAGAGGCGCCGCACACCCCCTATGCTTCACCGATGAAGTTATGGATCACGAATTCCCAGAAGGGTTTAAACTTGTAAATATTGAATCATACGATGGCACAACAGACCCCGCGGTATGGATCGAAGACTTTCTTCTGCACATCCACATGGCCCGCGGCGATGACTTACATGCCATAAAGTACCTACCACTTAAGCTTAAAGGACTGGCTAGGCATTGGCTTAATAGTCTGCCAGCAAGCTCCATCAGCAGTTGGGAGGATCTGGAAGACGCATTCCTCGATAACTTCCTGGGCACTTACGTACGACCACCGGATGCTGATGACTTAAGCCACATAACCCAGCAGCCCGGAGAGTCAGCCAGGAAATTCTGGACTCAGTTCCTAACTAAAAAGAACCAAATTGTCGACTGTCTGGATGCCGAAGCCTTAGCAGCCTTCAAGCATAACATCCGAGATGAATGGCTCGCCCGACACCTCGGCCAAGAGAAGCCAAAGTCATGGCAGCCCTCACGACACTCATGACCCACTTCTGCGCGAGCAAGGACAGCTGCCTGGTTCGCAGCAACGTCACACCCAAAAACTCAGGCGATTCAGACGCCAGGGATAGCAATGGGAAGCCGCGACAGAATAGACACAAACGTCGCAATAATGGCGACAACGCCGAAGACACGACAGTCAATGCCGGATTCAGGGGCTTTAAATCCAGACAGCGGAAAAAGCCATTCAAGAGAAACAGTCCGGGCTCGTCCAGTTTGGACAGCATACTCGATCGCTCATGTAAAATTCACGGCACCCCTGATAAACCAGCCAACCACACCAATAGGGAATGCTGGGTGTTTAAACAGGCCGGCAAGTTGAATGCCGAGAACAAGGAAAAGGGGCTGCATAGCGACGACGACGAGGAGCCCTGACCGCCGAACATGGGAGGACAGAAGAAATTCCCTCCCCAGGTGAAAACAGTGAATATGATATACGCAACCCATATCCCCAAGCGGGAACGGAAGTGTGCACTAAGGGACGTCTACACGGTGGAGCCAGTCGCCCCAAAATTTAACCCATGGTCCTCTTGTCCAATCACTTTCGATCACAGGGACCATCCTACCAGTATCTGTAATGGTGGTTCGGCCGCATTGGTCCTTGACCCCATCATCGACGGATTCCATCTCACACGAGTCCTCATGGACGGCGGCAGCAGCCTGAACCTGCTATATCAAGACACAGTGCACAAAATGGGCATTGACCCCTCAAGGATCAAGCCCACAAAAACCACTTTCAAGGGTGTCATACCCGGTGTAGAGGCCTGTTGCATGGGCTCAATCATACTAGAAGTGGTCTTCAGATCTCCGGACAATTTCCGGAGCAAGGAGTTAATCTTCGACATCGTCCCCTTCCACAGCGGCTATCATGCACTGCTCGGACGAACCGCATTTGCCAAATTCAATGCGGTACCGCATTATGCATATCTCAAGCTCAAAATGCCGGGACCTCGTGGGATTATTACAATTAATGGAAACACAGAGTGCTCGCTTCGTACGGAGGAGCACACTGCGGCCCTAGCGGCGGAAGTGCAAAACAGCCTTCTTAGAAAAACAACCAATTCGGCGATAAAGAACCCGGATACCGCCAAGCGAGTCCGGAGTACTCCGCTACAGGATCGTCCGGCACGACCAGAGCTCGACTAGCAATTCGGCCTCCGCCCTAGTCCCAGCCAAGCGGGGACATTCGTGCCACGCGTACACAACTACGCACTTAAAATACCATGGGCATAGGCGGAGGCACGACCATGACGCGGTCCTCAATGCGGTTCGACCGCCCCAGGACACGCGCATTTTGGCACCCCCTTTTCTTTCAGGTCCCTATCTTCAGTAGGCTCTTCCAAAAGACCGGCTATCGGACATATAGCGGGACGGACACACCAGGAGGACAAGAAGCTTTGGCATACGAGGGAATCCTCAGGTGGTCTCTGATAACGATCGTTATACCTGTTTTTACATACCCGCATACAGCCCGCTCCTGGTCAGGATGTGTCAAACAGTCCTATCATGCTTATCCACTACTTGTACACGTATGCTTTGACATATCATTTGAATAACAAGGGAAAATAACATACAACGTCAGCTTGCTATTAAGTTTATTTGCCCCTTTTTATTTACTGCTTATTTATTATACCTATGCATTTTGGCATGACCAGTTTGCCAGGGGGCTTCAGTACCCCATAACCTGGCAAGGAAAGTCCGAACACTTTCGACAGTGCGGCAGCCCGAACTTATAGCACTATATGCATCAACTCCCAATCATGTCTTGGGTCAATAGTTGGGTTTGCCCGGCTCCATTGTTTTGGTACCTTACGTTCCGCTATATCGTCTAAGGTAGCGCAGGGAGAACTACTGCGATTGTGTCCCGGTTCTTCCGGATGAGCGCCTCAGTAGAGAAAGTCGAAAACTGACTGTCATGATAAGGCGAGAACTGGTCGCTGTTCGAGAGGTCTCAAATCCTTAAAGATTTTTTCCGCTTCAGGCGAGGAATCGGCCTCGTCCGATTTAGGCGTGTATAGCGCCCTGAGTCCGGCTTTTCGGATACTAGGGGCTTCTCCAAAATTTAAAATTGTAGACTTCTATGGCTAAGTGAGGGTGATAAAGCCATGTAGTCCGATTGCCTCGTTCGTGGCGCTGAACACCTCCTTAAAAGGACCAAAAACTTGGATAAAGAGTGTTCACATTTATCTCGAACACCCCAGTACTAGTTACATGGGGGCGGAAGCCGACGACTGGCCAACTCTCAAGATTTTTTAAAATGGCCGCACATAAGGTAATATTTTAAATTAACAAGCGCTACATAGCGCAAATGAACTAGTTTTCATAATATAGGATGACATGAGTACATTCATTCAAATATTACGTCCTTGGTACATTCATCCGCCACAAGGCGGGCACCCTTCATGACATTTTCATAATACTGTTCGGGGTGGCGATGCTCCTTGCCCTTCGGTGGCCCCTCTGTCACCAGCTTCTCGGCGTCCATCTTCCCCCAGTGCACCTTCGCACGGGCCAAGGCCCTGCGTGCACCCTCAATGCAGACAGACTTCTTGACGACTTCAAGCCGCAGACAGGCATTCACCATCCGCTTGACCAAGCCGAAATAGCTGCTGGGCAGGGGCTCGCCAGGCCACAACCGGACTATGAAGCCCTTCATGGCCAGTTCGGCCGCATTGTGAAGTTCGACCAGTTGCTTTAGCTGGTCGCTCAAGGGCATCGGATGTTCGGCCCCAATATACTGGGACCAAAACAGCTTCTCCGTCGAGCTCCCCTCCTCAGCCCGGTAGAACTCTGCGGCATCAGAGATGCTGCGCAGCAGATCTGCAAATGCTCCTGGAGTGCTCCGAATTTGGGTAAGTAAAAGGAAAGTATCCTCCACATGCTTGCTTTGCATAATGAAAGCCTTACCCGCAGCTATCTTCTTGGCCGCCTCAATTTCCTGGAGGGCCTTCTGAGCTTCGGCCTTGGCATCTAGTGCGCTCTGACGGGCCTTCGCAAGCTCCGACTCTTGCGTCTTGGAGTCACGCTCCAAGGACTCGAATTTTTTGACGAAGTCCTGGAGCTCTTGCTAGACCTCATCAACTCGCACCTCTTGTTTTTCTCACTTAGTGCGCTCCTTAGCCGCTTTGTTTTTGGCCTCGGACAGCGCCTTCTTAAGGGCTGCCACTTCGGTCGTGGCACCTAGTAAAATTTATCATGCTTCTATTAGCATCCACGAATTTTTCCTTCATATATAACATTCAGATGGGGTATTGCTTACCTTTGTTCTCCTCGAGCTGCCTCTTCACGAGGCTGAGCTCTTCTTCGGCCCGCCCCAGGCTCTGCCTTAGTCCGGAGACCTCCGCAGTGGCGGCGGCGGTGGCCAGCAGAGACACCTGCTTATTCACATAGACGTAATATGATTAGACTCCTGGGAATAATATTTGATCCTCTGTTTGGCTTCTCTTGCCGAACACCAAACAGAGCATCAGGGGCTAATGTCTACACCGTGATACTTTCTCATAATTTAAATTACTCACCTCAAAGCCGGTCAGGAGGCTGGCGTAGGCCTCGGTCAATCCGCTCTTGGCGGACTGAACCTTCGCAATCACCATACTCATAAGAGTACGGTGTCCTTCACCAAGGGAAGCGCTCTGAAGCGCTTCCACCAGGTTATCCGATGCCTCTGGATAGACAGAGGTCATCGGCACAAACAGCTCGCCCCCCTTGGCAGGTGGCTACCTGCCTAAGTCCGGAACCACTAGAGGTTCCGGTGCAGTATCTGGATGGGGGCCAAGCCTGCTGCAGCCCCCCTCATCCGAATCCATGGGGATCTTTTCCCCCATGAGCCCGACATCGGGAGTCTCGCCTTGAGGCGTCTCCAGGACTACCTCCTCCTGGCCCGGCATCCTCTGAGATAACACCTCGGTGTCATCCGTGGGCCGGGGAGTGGAAGCCGTCGGGAGCGAATAGCTATTCATCTCTGACGAGCTCAAGGACCCATCCGAGGAGGGCAAGTCGATATGGGCTTTGGGCGGACTGCACAAACAAATCTTGACATAATAAGAAGGCATGAAGCTAAAATATGTAAGAAGTATCCTGGCATATGAATACTTACGACTTCGCCAGGGGCTTGGCCCTGGGTAGTCACTCCTCCTCGCTATAGGTGGCAGTTTTGGAGTGGTCCGGAGGGACGGTCCGTACCTTCTTGGACCCTTCGGCCTCCCCGGAAGGGGTGGCCTTCCTCTTCTTCTCCCCCTCGTTTTGGGGGAGAGGGTTTTCCTCCTCCTCCTCCTCGTTATCGTTGGAGGAGTGCGCCCCGGTGTCTTCGGATGATGAGTCCGACACCACGTTGCGCCGTGAACTTCTTATGGTCCCCGTGACCTTCTTCTTGGCCTTCTTCTCCGTCACCTCATAGGGTGACGGAACCAGCATCTCCGTCAGGAGTTCGTCTGCTGGGTCCTCAGGCAATGGAGACGGACAGTCGATCCGCTCCCCCGTCGCCACATATTCCTGTTAAATCAGCACAGTGGCCTAAGTTTCTCCCACAAATATACTGAGGAAAGGCACATCCTGCAAAATGTAGAATGCTTACCACATTGGCCTGGCGCCTGGCGCTGAGTTCGCGGTCCTCAGAGGTGGGAGGAGGAACTTCGCTAGCCTTGAACAACACCTTCCAGACGTCTTTGTGCGTCGTGTCAAAGAGCTCTTGAAGTGTCTGGTGTTGGGCCGCGTCGAACTCCCATAGGTTGAATGCTCATCTCTGACATGGGAGAATCCGGCGAAATAGCATGACATGGACCACATTGACCAGCTTGATATTCTTGGTTATCATGTTTTTGACGTAGTTCTGGAGTCCGGTCAGCTCCGCGGATGCGCCCGAGGCTAGGCCCTTCTTCTTCCAGAAAGTGAGCCGCACAGGGATGCCGGATCAGAATTCGGGGGCCGCCACCTAGTTGGCATTGCGTGGCTCGGTGATGTAGAACCACCCCGATTGCCACCCCTTCACGGTCTCCGCAAAGGAGCCTTCGAGCCAGGTGACGCTAGGCATCTTGCCCACCATGGCGCCACCACACTCCGCCTGCTGGCTGACCACTATCTTCGGCTTCATGTTGAAGATCTTTAGCCACAGGCCAAAGTGGGGCCTGATGCGGAGAAAAGCCTCGCACACGACGAGAAACATCGAGATGTTGAGGATGAAGTTATGGGCCAGATCATGAAAATCCAGCCCGTAATAGAACAAGAGCCCATAGACAAATGGGTGGAGGGGGAATCCTAGTCCGCGGACGAAGTGGGTGAGGAACACGACCCTATCGTGGGGTCCTGGAGTCGGAATGATCTGCCCTGCGTCCGGGAGCCGGTGCGCAATATCTGCGGCCAAGTATCCGGCCGCCCAGAGTGTCGTAATGTCCTCCTCCTTGACGGAGGAGGCCACCCACTTGCCTCCCGCCCCGGTCATGTTTGGCTGTGCGGAGAAGGCGAGAACTAGAGCGCTGGAGCTCGAGCGTGCAAGAATGGATGAGCGAAGAAGGAAGCAAGCGTGGGTGGAAGAGGAGAATCCTTATCTCTTTATAAAGGCGGTAGAAACTGTGTGCCTCCCCACTTGCCTGTTAAGATCGCTTATTTGCCAAGCGCCACGATTGATGGCGCGGTTGGGTTACCCATACCCGTATTGATGAGAATCCCGTGATAAGGGGACACTGATGACCCACAAGTGTAGGGGATCTATTGTAGTCCTTTAGATAAGTAAGAGTGTCGAACCCAACGAGGAGCAGAAGGAAATAATAAGCGGTTTTCAGTAAGGTTTTCTCTGCAAGCACTGAAATTGTAGGTGATAGATAGTTTTGTGATAAGATAAATTGTAATGAGTAACAAGCAATGAAAGTAAATAAAGTGCAGCAAGGTGGCCCAATCCTTTATTTAGCAAAGGATAAGCCGAGACAATTTCTTATAATGAGAAAGGAGCTCCCGAGGACACATGTAAATTATCGTCAAGCTAGTTTTCATCACGCTCATATGATTCGCGTTCGGTACTTTGATAATTCGATATGTGGGTGGACCGGTGCTTGGGTACTGCCCTTACTTGGACAACCATCCCACTTATGATTAACCCCTATTGCAAGCGTCCGCAACTACAGAAGAAGTATTAAGGTAAACCTAATCACATCATTAAACATATGGATCCAAATCAGCCCCTAACGAAGCAACGCATAAACTAGGGTTTAAGCTTCTGTCACTCTAGCAACCCATCATCTACTTATTACTTCCCTATGCCTTCCTCTAGGCCCAAATAATGGTGAAATGTCTTGTAGTCGACATTCATATAACACCACTAAAGGAAAAGACAACTTACATCTCATCAAAATATCAAAAGAATACCAAATTCACATGACTACTAATAGAAAGACTTCACCCATGTCCTCAGGAACAAACGTAACTACTCACAAAGCATATTCATGTTCATAATCAGAGGATTAATAATATAAGGATCTGAACATATGATCTTCCACCAAGTAAACCAATTAGCATCAACTACAAGGAGTAATCAACACTACTAGCAACCCACAAGTACCAATTTGTGGTTTTGATACAAGATTGGATACAAGAGATGAACTAGGGTTTTGAGAGGAGATGGTGCTGGTGAAGATGTTGATGGAGATTGACCCCCTCCCGATGAGAGGATCGTTGGTGATGATGTTGCTGATGATTTCCCCCTCCCAGAGGGAAGTATCCCCGGCAGAACAGCTCTGCCGAAGCTCTAGATTGGTTCCGCCTCGTGGCGGCGGAGTTTCGTCCCGTAAGCTTGCCCATGATTTTTTTTCATGGTAAAAGCCTTCATATAGCAGAAGATGGACACCGGGGGGGGGGAGGCACCAGTGAGCCCAGGAGACAGGGGGCGCGCCCAGTAGGGGTGGGTGCGCCACCCCACCCTCCTGGCCAGGGTGTGGCCCCCCTGATGTATTTCTTCTGCTCAATAATTCTTATTAATTCCAAAAACAGGTTTTGTGGAGTTTCAGGATTTTTGGAGCAGTGCAGAATAGGTTTCCAATGTTTGCTCCTTTTCCAGCCAGAATTCCAGCTGCCGGCATTCCCCCTCTTCATGGTAAACCTTGTAAAATAAGAGAGAATAGCCATAAGTATTGAGATATAATGTGTAATAATAGCCTATAATGCAATAAATATTAATATAAAAGCATGATGCAAAATGGACGTATCAACTCCCCCAAGCTTAGACCTCGCTTGTCCTCAAGCGGAAGCCGAAATCGAAAAATATGTCACATGTTTAGAGATAGAGGTGTCATTAAAAATAAAATGCGGACATGAGGGCATCATGATCATTCTTATAACAACCACATATATAGATTTTATCATATGATTTCCTATGCTCAAGTAACAATCAATTCACAATGTCAAGTATGGTTCAGAAACTTCATTGAGAACTAACAAACTATAATCTCAGTCATTGGAGCAATTGCAATTTATCATAACATCAGAAAGAGTCAACAATAGAGCCTTTCAGCAAGTCCATATACTCAACTATCTTGTAGTCTTCTACAATTGCTAACACTCACGCAATACTCGTGGTTATGGAGTTTCAGCCGGGCACTGAGAAATATAGGGGCTTATTGTGTTGCCTCCCAACGTATTCACCTTTAGGTGATGTCAACAAAAATAGCCCATGCTAACTTATATCCAATTGGATATATATATATATCATGATCTTTCAAACACGAAGAGCTTGCCAAAGGATAAAATGAAAAAGGGGAAGGTGAAGATCACCTTGACTCAAGCAAAAAGTAAAAACATATCATAAAAGATAGGCCTTTTGCAAAGGGAAGCAGAGGTTGTCATGTGCATTTAGGGTTTGATGCACAAAATGTTAATGCAAAAGAACATCACTTTATATTGCCCCTTGTATGTGGACCTTTATTATGCAGTCCGTCGCTTTTATTACTTCCACAACAAGATCGTATAAAGCTTATTTTCTCTGCACTAATAAGTCATACATATTTAGATAACAATTTTTATTACCTGCAACATGACAACTTACTTGAAGGATCTTACTCAATCCATAGGTAGGTGTGGTGGACTCTTATGGCAAAACTAGGTTTAAGGATATTTGGAAGCAAAAGTAGTATCTCTACTTGGTGCAAGGAATTTGGCTAGCATGAGGGGGAAAGGCAAGCTCAACATGTTTGGAAGGTCAATGACAATATACTTTAACTGAGATGTGCGAAAACATAAACCATTACGTTGTCTTCCTTGTCCAACGTCAACTCTTTTAGCATGTCATACTTAATGAGTGCTCCCAATCATAAAAGATGTCCAAGATAATATATTTGTATGTGAACCTCTCTTTCCTTATCACTTCCTATTAATTGCAACGATGATCAAAACTACGTTTATCAACAGTCAACAACTTTTATGCCTCATACTTTCTATGTGTGAAATCATCACTAACCGCAAGATCAATATGAACTCTTTTATTCTTTCTACTTTCTCAAGATCATAGCAACATAGCAAAGCCCTTGACTCAAAACTAATCTTTATTATAGATAGCTCACGGACTCGATTACATAAAGAGATCACAAAGCAAAGCTCAAAACTACTTGATATCAAAACTTCAAACTACTAGATCAAAATACTACTAAAAGGATCAAACTAAATAAAATGGTAAAGATAGGAGTGTGATGGTGATACGATACCGGGGCACCTCCCCCAAGCTTGGCAGTTGCCAAGGGGAGTGCCCATACCCATGTGATTATGTCCTCGGAGGTGATGGAGGTGGTGATGATGTAGGCTTGTCGTCCGTCTTCGAAGGCATAGGCTCACCATCATAAAAGGATGATCGAGTCTCTGGAATCCTTAAATCTGCAGCCAAACTCATCCTCTTGAATCTATATTCATGCTCACAGTTCTAGTTTTGCAGGTCATAGATCTGGGCTTTGAGATGCTCGATTTTCTCTTGAAGCTTGAAGATGGTCTCCGCAATGACTTTGGCATCTAGCTTGTGGTTGTTGGTGAACTCCGTGATCATCATCTGGTTGGCGTTGAGTCCACGCTCCACCATCCCTTGGCACTTGAAAACTTGCTGCTCCACGGCTTCGAGCTTTGTCTCCATGCTTCCGGTGCGCCTTGGTCCCTCCACATCGCGGATGTGCAGCACCCCCTCACGCATCTCGATGGTTTGAGGGTGTTTCAGCACCTCCGCGAGATAGGGGTTGATAACCCTCTCGAAAAACTTGTCCTTGGGAGCGCTTGGAGATGCCATGATGATCTAGATCTAAAACAGAAACAGCTCGAAACGAAAACAGAGGATATTTGCATGATACGGTGGTCAAAACCTTCGAGAGTTTATATAATGAATTTTTACCGACCAAAATACGTAACGTGCAAGAAAACAGAGTCCGTGAGGCACACGAGGTGCCCACGAGACAGGGGGGCGCGCCCAGCAAGGGTGGACGCGCCCTCCACTCTCGTGGGAGCCTCGTGTCCCCCTCGGACTACTTCTTTCTTCCGAAAATTCTTAAATATTCCAAAACTGATAAAAATTGCCATTAGAATTGTTTTGGAGTCGGTTTACTTACCGTACCACATACCTATTCCTTTTCGAAGTCTGGAACGTTCTGGAAAGTGTCCCTTATGTATTCCTCTGGGGTTACGGTTTCAATAATATTAGTTTCAACATTGATAGGATTACCTGAAATATTTAATTCTTTGACCATTCACCACCCTCGGACTTGTGCCCTCGAAGTTGTTGATTTTTATGGCACCCGAACAATAGACCTCCTCGATAACGTAAGGACCTTCCCATTTAGAGAGAAGTTTTCTTGCAAAAAATCTTAAACGAGAGTTGAATAATAACACATAATCACCTACGTTAAACTCACGCTTTTGTATCCTTTTTTCATGCCAGCGTTTGACTTTTTCTTTGAATAGCTTGGCATTCTCATAGGCTTGGGTTCTCCATTCATAAAGTGAGCTAATGTCAAACAACCTCTTCTCACTGGAAAGTTTGAAGTCATAGTTGAGCTCTTTAATAGCCCAATATGCTTTATGTTCAAGTTCAAGAGGTAAATGACAAGCTTTTCCATAAACCATCTTATAAGGAGACATACCCATAGGATTTTTGTATGCAGCTCTATAGGCCCATAATGCATCATCAAGTTTTTTGGACCAATTCTTTCTAGATCTATTGACAGTCTTTTGCAAAATTAATTTGAGCTCTCTATTTCTCAACTCTACTTGACCACTAGACTGCGGATGATAAGGAGATGCAATTCTATGATTAACATCATACTTAGCAAGCATCTTACGGAAAGCACCATGAATAAAATGCGAACCACCATCAGTCATAAGATATCTAGGGACTCCAAACCTCGGGAAAATAACTTCTTTAAGCATTTTAATAGAAGTGTTATGATCAGCACTACTAGTTGGAATAGCTTCTACCCACTTAGTAACGTAATCAACAACAACTAAAATATGAGTGTGACCATTAGAGGCAGGAAAAGGTCCCATATAATCAAAGCCCCAAACATCAAATGGTTCAATAACAAGAGAGTAATTCATAGGCATTTCTTGACGTCTACTAATGTTACCTATTCTTTGACATTCATCACAAGATAAGACAAACTTACGAGCATCTTTGAAGAGAGTAGGCCAGTAAAAACCAGATTGTAGTACCTTGTCTGCAGTTCTATCTCCAGCGTGGTGTCCTCCATAGGATTCAGAGTGACACTTGCGTAGGATCTGTTCATGTTCATGCTCAGGCACACAACGTCTAATAACACCATCTACTCCTTCTTTATAAAGGTGTGGGTCATCCCAAAAGTAATGTCTTAAATCATAAAAGAACTTTTTCTTTTGCTGGTATGTGAAACTAGGGGGTATAAATTTAGCAACAATGTAATTAGCATAATCATCATACCAAGGAGCAGTATCAGGAAAGCTATCATCAATAGGCAGTGGGTCATCAAGAACATTCTCTAACCTAGACAAGTTGTCTGCAACGGGGTTCTCAGCTCCCTTTCTATCAATAATATGCAAATCAAATTCTTGGAGCAAGAGAACCCATCTAATGAGTCTAGGCTTAGCATCTTTCTTTTCCATAAGATATTTAATAGCAGCATGATCAGTGTGAATAGTAACTTTGGAATCAACAATATAAGGTCTAAACTTATCACATGCAAACACAACTGCTAAGAACTCTTTTTTAGTAATAGCATAATTTCTCTGGGCAGTACCAAGAGTCTTACTAGCATACTGGATAACATTCAATTTCTTATCAACTCTTTGCCCTAGAACAACACCTACAGCATAATCACTAGCATCACACATAATTTCAAAAGGTAAATTCCAATCAGGTGGCTGAACAATAGGTGGAGTGATCAAAGCTTTCTTAAGTATTTCAAATGCTTCTACACAATCATCATCAAAGACAAAAGGAATATCTTTCTGCAATAAATTAGTTAGAGGCCTAGAGATTTTAGAAAAGTCCTTAATGAACCTCCTATAAAAACCGGCATGACCAAGGAAACTTCTTATACCTTTTATGTCCTTGGGACATGGCATCTTTTCAATAGCATCAACTTTAGCTTTATCAACTTCAATACCTCTCTCGGAAATCTTATGCCCCAAAACAATGCCTTCATTAACCATAAAGTGACAATTTTCCCAATTCAGGACGAGACTAGTGTCTTCGCATCTCTGCAAAACTCGGTCAAGGTTGCTCAAGCAATCATCAAAAGAGGATCCATAAACGGAGAAATCATCCATGAATACCTCACAAATCTTTTCACAAAAATCATAGAATATAGCCATCATACATCGTTGAAAGGTAGCAGATGCATTACATAAACCAAAAGGCATACGTCTATAAGCAAAAGTACCGAAAGGGCAAGTAAAAGTAGTTTTTTATTGATCCCCCGCTGACACAGGTATTTGAGAGAAACCAGAATAACCATCTAGAAAGCAGAAATGTGTGTGTTTGGAAAGTCTTTCTAGCATTTGATCAATAAAAGGTAAAGGGTAATAATCTTTCTTAGTAGCTTTATTTAATTTACGGAAATCAATTACCATCCTATAACCTGTAATAATTCTTTGCGGGATCAATTCATTTTTATCATTAGGAACAATGGTAATACCTCCCTTTTTAGGAACACAATGGACAGGGCTTACACAATCACTATCAACAACGGGATAAATTATACCTGCCTCAAGGAGCTTTAGTATCTCCTTTCTTACCACTTCTTTCATCTTGGGATTCAATCGTCGTTGAGGATCTCTAACTGGTTTAGCATCAGCCTCCAAATTAATTTTGTGTTGGCATAACGTGGGACTAATTCCCTTAAGATCATCTAGAGTATATCCAATAGCAGCGCGGTGCTTCTTCAGAGTTTTCAATAATCGTTCTTCTTCTTGCTCTGAAAGGTTAGCACTAATAATAACAGGATATATTTTCTTTTCATCAAGATAAGCATACTTAAGATTACCATGTAATGGTTTGAGTTCAAACACGGGATCACCCTTGGGTGGAGGGGGATCCCCAAGAATTTGAACGGGAAGGTTGTGTTTCAGCATAGGTTCCTGTTTAAGGAACACTTCATCTATTTCTCTTCTTTCCTTCATAAACATTTCGTTTTCATGGTCTAGCAAATATTGTTCTAACGGATCAGTAGGAGGCACATCAATGGAAGCAAGACCAATAATCTCATCCTTACTAGGTGATTCTTTATCACGAGGTTGTCTATGAAACTTAGCAAAATTAAACTCATGAGACATACCATCTAAGCCAATTGTGACATTATCCTTTTCACAATCAATCTTAGCATTAACAGTATTCAAGAAGGGTCTACCAAAAATAATGGGACAAAAGTCATCTTGTGGGGAACTAAGAACAACAAAATCAGCATGGTATTTAACCTTCCCACACAAGACTTCAACATCTCTAACAATCCCAATTGGTGAAATAGTATCCCTATTGGCAAGCTTGATAGTAACATCAATACCTTCCAACTCAACAGGTGCAATATCATGCATAATTTCTTTATATAAGTCATAGGGTATTGCACTAGCACTAGCACCCATATCACATAAGCCATGATAACAATGATCTCCTATTTTGACAGAAATAACAGGCATGCCTACCAAAGGTCTATGTATCTTAGTATCTGGTCTAACAATATTAGCAGTCTCACCATAGAAATAAATAACGTGCCCATCTAAATCATCATCCAAGAGATCTTTAACCATAGCAATACTAGGTTAAACTTTGATTTGCTCAGGAGCTGTATAAGTCCTAGTATTACTCTTACGAACAACAACCAAAGTTTTAGCATGATCCTTTATCCTAACAGGAAAAGGAGGTTTCTCAACATAAGTAGTCGGAACAATAGGATCACTATAAGAGGCAGTCTTTTCTTCAACTGTAATAGGTGCAACTATTTTTACTTCAATGGGAGGATTATATTTAAACCACTTTTCTTTAGGGAGATCAACATGAGTATCAAAAGATTTATAGAAAGAAGCTACTATCTCAGAGTCAAGCCCATACTTAGTGCTAAATCCACGAAAAGCATCAGTATCCATAAAAAATTTCACACAGACGAACTTAGGTGTCATACCTGACTCCTTACCATCGTCGTAACCCCAGTCTTCAGAGTTGCGTTTAATTCTTTCCAATAAGTCCCATTTGAAATCAATAGTCTTCAGCATGTAAGAACCAACACAGGAAGTATCGAGCAGGTTGCGATCATTAAGAGAAAGTCGAGCATAAAAATTTTGAATAATAATTTCTCCGGAGAGCTCATGATTGGGGCATGAATATAACATTGATTTAAGCCTCCCCAACCGATGCTTTCTCCTTCACAAGGCCAAAAATTATATTTGTAATTATGATCACGATGAACAAGATGCATAGGATAGAACTTCTGGTGAAATTCCAATCGTTTATAATTCCAGGATCTCGTATCATCACATAGCCTATACCATGTCAATGCATCTCCCTTCAAAGATAAAGGGAAGACCTTCCTTTTGGCAACATCATCGGGAATACCTGCAAGCTTAAATAATCCACAAACTTCATCCACAAAGATAAGGTGTAAATCGGGATGCAATGTTCCATCTCCTGCAAATGGATTAGCTAGCAGTTTCTCTATCATACCCGAAGGAATCTCAAAGTAAATATTTTCAAAAAGTTCAGTAGGTTGAGGAGCAACTCTTTGCTCTTCTGGTCAGGGTGAAGATACCCCGAACAAGCCCCTCAAAGGATTAGTTTCCATAGTGACAAGTAACAGAAAATTTCAGCACACTATATAAATGTTTCCTTACCAAGTTCCACTCACCAAAAGCGCTACACTCCCTGGCAACGGAGCCAGAAAAGAGTCTTGATGACCCACAAGTGTAGAGGATCTATCGTACTCCTTTCGATAAGTAAGAGTGTCGAACCCAACAAGGAGCAGAAGGAAATGATAAGCGGTTTTCAGTAAGGTTTTCTCTGCAAGCACTGAAATTGTAGGTAATAGATAGTTTTGTGATAAGATAAATTGTAACGACTAGCAAGCAATGAAAGTAAAGAAAGTGCATCAAGGTGGCTCAATCCTTTATTTAGCAAAGGATAAGCCTGGACAATTTCTTATAATGAGAAAGGAGCTCCCGAGGACACATGGGAATTATCGTCAAGCTAGTTTTCATCACGCTCATATGATTCGCGTTCGGTACTTTGATAATTTGATATGTGGGTGGACCGGTGCTTGGGTACTGCCCTTACTTGGACAAGCATCCCACTTATGATTAACCCCTATTGCAAGCGTCTGCAACTACAAAAGAAGTATTAAGGTAAACCTAACCACAACATTAAACATATGGATCCAAATCAACCCCTAACGAAGCAACGCATAAACTAGGGTTTAAGCTTCTGTCACTCTAGCAACCCATCATCTACTTATTACTTCCCTATGCCTTCCTCTAGGCCCAAATAATGGTGAAGTGTCATGTAGTCGACGTTCACATAACACCACTAGAGGAAAAGACAACATACATCTCATCAAAATATCGAACGAATACCAAATTCACATGACTACTAATAGCAAGACTTCACACATGTCCTCAGGAACAAATGTAACTACTCACAAAGCATATTCATGTTCATAATCAGAGGAGTAATAATATTCATTAAGGATCTGAACATATGATCTTCCACCAAGTAAACCAATTAGCATCAACTACAAGGAGTAATCAACACTACTAGCAACCCACAGGTACCAATTTGTGGTTTTGATACAAGAGATGAACTAGGGTTTTGAGAGGAGATGGTGCTGGTGAAGATGTTGATGGAGATTGACCCCCTCATGATGAGAGGATCGTTGGTGATGACGTTGGTGATGATTTCCCCCTCCCGGAGGGAAGTGTCCTCGGCAGAACAGCTCTGCCGGAGCTCTAGATTGGTTCCGCCAAGGTTCCGCCTCGTGGCGGCGGAGTTTCGTCCCGTAAGCTTGCCCATGATCTTTTTCATGGTAAAAGCCTTCATATAGCAGAAGATGGACACTGGGGGGCCACCAGGGGGCCCAGGAGACAGGGGCGCGCCCAGTAGGGGTGGGCGTGCCCCCCACCCTCCTAGCCAGGGTGTGGGCCCCCTGATGTATTTCTTCCGCTCAATAATTCTTATTAATTCCAAAAACAGGTTTCCTGGAGTTTCAGGATTTTTGGAGCAGTGCAGAATAGGTTTCCAATATTTACTCCTTTTCCAGCCAGAATTCCAGCTGCCGACATTCCCCCTCTTCATGGTAAACCTTGTAAAATAAGAGAGAATAGCCATAAGTATTGAGATATAATGTGTAATAACAACCCATAATGCAATAAAATATTGATATAAAAGCATGATGCAAAATGGACGTATCAGACATGATCTCTGCTTCGACAAGACGTGTCAAGGAAGCCGCCTCGCATTATGTGCGGAGGCTGGTTGTGAAAACGGTTCGAATAATGACCGAGCCATGGTGTGACGTCACGCTATAAAACGTTGTCAGCAGATTAGATTTGTGGAAAAGTATACTCTCTACAGTGGTATGCGGAATTTGTTTTGCAGAGTCGGACACGATCTTTGTGTCCTAAATCTTCTATGGAGTATTCGGAGAAGGAACCCTCCTTGCAATGCTGAAGACAATTTGCGCGCCGGACTCATCATCATTCAAGCCTGGTTCAGGGGCTACTAAGGGAGTCCTGGATTAAGGGGTCCTCGGACAGCCGGACTATATACTTTGGCCGGACTGTTGGACTATGAAGATACAAGATTGAAGACTTCGTCCCGTGTCCAGATGGGACTCTCCTTTGCGTGGAAGGCAAGCTTGGATATTCAGATGTGTGGATTTTCTTCTCTGTAACCGACTCTGTGTAACCTTAGCCCCCTCCGGTGTCTATATAAACCGGAGGGTTTAGTCCGTAGGACAAGGACAATCATAATCATAGGCTAGCTTCTAGGGTTTAGCCTCTACGATCTCGTGGTAGATCAACTCTTGTAATACTCATATCATCAAGATCAATCAAGCATGAAGTAGGGTATTGCCTCCATCAAGAGGGCCCGAACCTGGGTAAAACATCGTGTCCCCTGCCTCTTGTTAACATTAGCTTTAGACGCACAGTTCGGGACACCCTACCCGAGATCCGCCGGTTGTGACACCGACAGCCCTTCATCATAGATGAAGTCCTTACAGGAGGAGCCTATCACCTTCGTAATGCATTGGATTATCGCCTTGAGCCGAACCCATGGAACGCCGCTCGGCTCCGAAGATTTTATGCATAATTCGGTTTCTTTATATTTTATTTTTGACTAGGTTTCTCCTTCTTCTCTCCTTGTTTTTTTTATCCCAAGGTATGTTCGGATCTGCCGAACTGTTAGGGGTACACATCTTTAAATGTATACACCACACTATAACAGGGGGCTTCTTTAACAAAGCTTATAATTATAAGCTTATAGCTTACATTTTGTCTATGTTGTTTGTTTTACACATCTTTTGCCATTATATGCACCTCTATGACTTAAGTTTTGGCCTAGGTAGGTTGCCTCGCTCCTGTGCTTATACCCTACATTCCCGATTGTTGGGCTAGGGTGTAAATGGAGTACCTCTGCGATTGTTACAACCGGGTTATCCGGATCTGTACCTCAGACGGGTGAAGCCGAAAGCTAGCGTTCTTAAGGAAATAATTGGTCAGCAAGCAATGACAGACTGTTTTTACGCTTACAACAAATACGGGATAGGCTGACCGTAATTCGGATACAAGCCTAGGCATGCATAATTCAGCATGCCGACCCAAGGAAAGGAACTCCTAACGAAACTATTTTCCTTGGAAGATGTTTCTTATGTCAAACAGTAATATAACATAACTCTCCGAACAAATTTTGTCTGTTCAAGCAATATGACCGGATTGCCTGGTTTCCGGACATACTGAATGTTTCTTATGCAACATAGTATCCGAAAACACTCCAACTTTCTGGTTCAAAGGTTGAAGCCGAAGGCCTGCGATGACAAATTTTGGCAAGTTCGGTCGGAGACAAAGTTCGACGATAAAGTACATTGTTACATCAAATTGAACGCCTACTCTTTCTCTATGATATCTATAAGACTATCTAACCTATAGTGTTCTTGCAAATATTTCGCAGCTATCATCACCTGGTCATATACCAAGTTCACAGAAATTTCTTTCCCGTCTAGTCCTAGAGGTCCAACTCGGGCCATATGGTTCGGATCGAGTCCGGTGTAGCATGTCTTCACCATCGCCCATGCCTCCCGTGCACCTTCCCGACATGCTGACGACTTCCATAGCTCGAAATGGCGTCGGGCACCTTTGAACAGGTTCGCCAACCCCTCCATACTTTCGGGAGGGGCATCGGATGGCCATAAGGCTTTGAACATGCTCTTCATGGATTTCCGGGCCCGCTCATGCACTCTAGACAGTTCTCTTAGAACGTCGCCTTGGAATCCGGACACTTCTTCTTCGAGACGCCCGGTTAACAGACCTACAAGGACAACATTATATGATGTCGTATTTTAAGATTATATGAGTCCACTGGATAGCTCAAAGGACATACCGAATAGGCTGCCTTTCAACTTTTTGTTCTCTTCTTGTGTGGCCGGTAATTGAGCCTTTAAGCTCCTTCTCTCTTCGGTTTACTTGTTCATTTCCTCCTCCAGTTTTTTCCGTTCGCCAGTGGTCATTGGGTTTTTCTTCATTTCCTCTAGTTCTGAGGTGGCGGCATTAAGCTGTGTCCATCTCGCTTCAAGCTCCTAGGACAGCGTGTTGTTCTTTTCTTTGAGAACCTGTGGTCATAACGATCCTTAAAACGGTTAGACTATACCGCTTCAAGTCTCGGGGGCTACTGGCACATATCTATCAAATTTGCACAAGCAGTCACCTGCATATCTTTCAAAAAAAGGTGAGCAACTCTAGTGAGTCCTTCTCGGGCGACCCGGATATATGCATCCACAGTGCTAAGAGCGGTAAATTCCTGCCCAGTAAAGGCTGGAGCGCGCAGGATCTCTTTCAGGCGTCGATGATTCATCGCGCTCTCCACTTCGGAATTAGTGACAGATACGTCATCTGAATCCTCATGAGGCGGATGAGGCGGCACCACTTCCATATGGGCCCTCGTCCTGGTTGACGAGTTCAGTGCTAGATTGGCTGAAGCTCGGCTAGCTGGGATCTTGGATACGGTTCACCGTGTACTCCTCCTGGGATAATAGAAGGGGGAGAAATGTGACAATTTGATCTTATGCCTAGGCATATATTAAGAGTTCTACCTCTTTGAAGACGGAGGAGGATCATCGGCACTCCCAGTCTCCTTTCGCTTTGAACGCTCTCCCCTTGAAGATGTTGCCTTCCTTAAGGCCACCCTCGACTGGGTTCGGCTCGCTGAGCGCCGGTCCTATAAAACACGGTTCAGTGTGATGGGTAAGGTGCCAACAAGGGGTCCTCTCTTTGAAGATGATTTACGAACACCTACCTTAACGAAGGGGTAAAGGCCAGGGTACGTAGTCGGCCGTGATGGCCACTTCCGAGCCGTCAAGACTTGCTTGATAATAGACCCCATCATCAAACTCCACAAATATACCCGGATCCTCGCGGAAGCCAATGTCTTCGGTGCGAGCATGATCCTCTGGCTGAGGGGGAGGGTAGTGAATGTTTTCGACTACCTTCCTCCATGTCTGCTTCAAAAGACAGTCAGAATGATTAGCACCCCTCGACAACAAGGTAGAACAATGCTGATAGAACAATAAAACTTACCCAGTCAATAGGGCTATACATGGAAAAGCCTTCCCGACAATTTAAGCATAGAAATTCTTCCTCCCCCCCCTTGTAAAGGTCTGCCAGAGTAGCGGCCAGAGCGGCTGCGGTATCCAGGCACTCACGCTTGTAGAGAGATGAGTCATCATCCCCGTTGTAACACCATAAAGGGGTCACTCTGGACTGAAGGGGCTGGATACATCGCTTTATCGCGATAGCCATGACTTCAATTATCAATAGTACGGAGTGGGAAAGTACTCTAACCTTGCTGACTAACCTCATCACTTCCGCACTATCTTCTTGCTTGGGGCTCCGGGGACGCCAATTTAGTAGCTTCTTCGGAGGAGCACTAGAGAATTCAGAAAGCCCACACCGAACTGGGTCCGGAAGGGGAACATCTTCAATATAGAACCATTCCGGAGACCATTCTTTGGACCCCTTCTTGGGAGTTCCGATGGGGTAGCCTGATCCGGCTACGCGCCACACTTTGGCGCCGCCCACTTCAAAAATAGAACGACTTCGGTTTGGGGGGACGAGGCAGAAGAACTTTCACCGTAGTTTGAAATGAGCCTCGCATCCTAAGAATAGCTCGCAGAGAGCAACAAAACCCGAAATATGCAGGATTGAACCTGGCGTGAGGTTGTGCAGCTGGATCCCATAGAATTCCAACAGACCCCTGAGAAAGGGATGAATCGGGAATCCTAAGCCCCTCAGAAGAAACGAGACGAAGCACACCCTTTCCTCCCCATTGGGATTGGGGAAATTCTCTGCTAGCGCGTCATTACTCGTCGAAGCCAAACCCGCCCGTACAAAGACTAGATCTGAGGGAGGGAGATATCCCTGAGTCTGAAGTTGACCCAGCTAGAGATGAGATACTGAAAAGCTTTGCCAGTCGCCCTCTTGAGGGCCATGGGGGCGCGACAAAGAGCCATGGGCTCTCATCATGTTTTAGAGTTTTTTCATGGTTTTTGCTCCGATGCTCTTTGCGCGATGTGGGATGGAGTTTGGGGATTTGACCTCTTTATATAGATGCCGCCCGTGTAAGGCAAGGAGCTTATTGGTAATAAAGTAATGGACCGTTCGCATTCACCTAAACGCGTGGAAATCGAGGCGACGACAGGAAGAGATCATGAAGGCAGAATATGGAGGCCAAAGCCAGACTACCTCGATCCAATGTATGTTAAAGAACCCGCCTTGCAAAGCCGAAGACATGAAGCAGGATATTACATCGTCATTGAAGGCAAATTTGGGGTCTACTGAAGGAGTCCTGGATTCAGGGGTCCTCGAATGTCTGGCCTATCCAATATGGGCCGGACTGGTGGGCCGTGATAAAGTGGAAGACCATCCCTCGTGTCCGGGTAGGACTCCTGTGTGCGTGGGTAGCAAGATTGGTGTCCGTATATGCTCTTTCCTTCTCCTGTAAACCGACTTGGTGTAACCCTAGGCCCCTCCGATGTGTATATAAACCGGAGGGTTTAGTACGTAGAGTCTATCATAATATTCATAGGCTAGACAATTAGGGTTTAGCCATTACGATCTCGAGGTAGATCAACTCTTGTAACCCCTATATTCACCGAATACAATCAAGCATGACATAGGGTTTTACCTCCTTAAAGAGGGCCCGAACCTGGGTAAACATTGTGTCCCTTTGTCCATTGTTACCATTGATCCTTAGACGAACAGCTTGGGCCCCCCTACCCGAGATCTACCGGTATTGACACCGCCAACTGTAGCCTATGCCGGCACAGTTTGGAAGTGTTGGGCCCTCTATCCTACAAAATCTTCATGTGGTGCACTGTTCAACACAAGTTATGGACCGCAGGCCGACGACTGAGACATGGCCTACATAACCAGCTCTCTACGTGCTATACCTATGACCAGGACGAAGACACGGCCGATCATATCCTGTTTCGATGTGTTTCACGCAATAGGTCTACTTCTACAAGCTCTTGGGTTTAAATAAGTTCACTTCGCCAAGATGGAGGCCTAGAGGCGGCATTGAGCTTTTCTCACGGTGCACCACCGATGGAAGCAGGTGGAAGATTTCAGCACCCTAAGGATTTGGATGTAATCTTCTTTTTCTAGATGAATGTGTTTGTAAAGACTTGAGATACTTAATATATGGCCTTATGCCATTTGACAAAAAATACTAATTTCACGAGGTGAAAGCAGCCAATCCGGCTAGTCAGAATCAAATCCAAATGTAATATAGGTACATAATTCGAAAAGGAGGATCAAGCACCGGCTTCTGCATCAATTAGTTGATTTAGTTCACACAGTCATATCTTATGGATTATTCAACAATGTCAAGCAAACCCAGCGTTAATGCAGAAAGAACCAAATCAAAAAAACCAAGAGCATCCAAAAAGATTCGCCTCACTTCCGAATCTTGTGATCGAATAACAAAAAAAGCTTTTAGGAAGGGGTCGCCATAGGCATACCAAAGCTGATGGATCCAACCAAAGGTTGCAATTAGTAGTTTCATCCATGAAGCCGAATTTTGAGCCAACAATTTCAACAAGGTTATGATGGGGCACACACGTCAACATTGTCTGATCAAACATCAAAGACGAGATCATGAGTTTTCACCAGAAGCATTCACATATTTGTCATCCAAGCTGTCACTACCAACAATGTTGCCAACTACTGACGACTCACAAGTTGGATCCCAGTGTTTATGGGACCCTGAATCCCACCCACACCGCTGGAGAGAACACCAAAAATAGGTAAAGGTCCTCGCTAATGTACCGCCTTTGATACCCGGCAATGATGGAGAGACGAGCACTCAACGCGGGGTTACAACCAAGATCCAACCACTGATCCAGCCACATTGCATATCTGCATACCACATCCCTGTGGGCACAACCCTGAAGTGCACCACCACAACACCCACATGTCGGATCAAGACCCTAGGCAGGGGATGGAGGTGAAGGAGGATGGAGGAGGAAATTGCATACAAGGCCATCACCCCCATAAAGGGCCACCAGCCTTCAGCATAGGCAGAACCGCCAGATCTAGATGCCACTGTGCCAGATCCCCCATCATCTTGTTGTAATGCCATCTCGCCTCCAACCACCTCGATGCCAGTCCTTCTCCCGACGGGGAGCAATGAGGGCCTCGTCGTCACCTTCATTGGCGCCACACGGCTTGTCGACGGTCGCCTATGGTCAATGGCAATGGGGAAGAGGGGGGGTGAGGGAGTCCAGGATTAGGGGGTATCCGGATGGCCAGACTATATACTTCGTCCGGACTATTGGAGCGTGAAGATACAAGACTCAAGACTTCGTCCCGTGTCCGGATGGGACTCTCCTTTGCGTGGAAGACAAGCTTGGCGATCCGGATATTATATTTCCTTCCTTGTAACCGACACCATGTAAACCCTAGCCCTCTCCGGTGTCTATATAAACCGGAGAGGTTGGTCCTTGGAGGGACGATCACAATCATAATCATCATAGGCTAGCTTTTAGGGTTTAGCCTCTACGATCTCGTGGTAGATCAACTCTTGTACTACTCATATCATCAATATCAATCAAGTAGGAAGTAGGGTTTTACCTCCATCGAGAGGGCCCGAACCTGGGTAACATTGTGTCCCTTGCTTCCTATTACCATCAGCCTAAGACGCACAGATCGGGACCCCCTACCTGAGATCCGCCGGTTTTGACACCGACATTGGTGCTTTCATTGAGAGTTCCTCTGTGTCGTCGCTGCAAGGCTTGATGGCTCCTTCAATCGTCAACAACACAGTCCAGGGTGAGACTTTTCTCCTCGGACAGATCTTCATGTTCGGCGGCTTCGCACTACAGGCCAATTTGCTTGGCCGACTGGAGCAGATCGACAGCTACGCCCCTGGCCATGAGGTTAGGTTCAGAAACCTGAACTACATGGCTGATATCCGCTGAGACTTGATCTTCAACGAATTTGGGCCTATGCTAGGAGCGCCGGACAGTCACGATGAGCATGGCCTAAACCTGCTGTCAGACAATGCTCGGGGGGATGTCGCCCTCGCGGTAGCCCCGGACCTGAATCTGGAACAGACCGCATTGCCTAAGGACGGGTGATGGACCCCGCCCTGCAGGCCGCACACTCATTGGCGGTAGAGCCGGACACATGCCTCGCCCCCAGAGAAGCCTATGACATCGAACCCTCGGACTCGTATCCGGTTGTGGGTTCCAGTCCATGCGCTCCTGAGCCCGCCGAACCTGGTTGGGCTCCTGTAATGGAGTTCACCGCAGCGGATATCTTCCAGCACTCGCCCTTTGGCGACGTGCTGAACTCGTTAAAGTCTCTCTCTTTGTCAGGAGACTCTTGGCCGAACTATGTCCGCCTAGAGTGGGAAGCGGGCGACGAAGGAATTCGTTGCCCACCCACCACCCACTTCATTGCCACGGTCGATGACTTAACCGACGTGCTTGACTTCGACTCCGAAGACATCGACGGTATGGACGACGATGCAGGAGAAGAACAGGAGCCACCGCTCACGAGATGGTGGACAACCACCTCCTCATATGATATATATATATGGTGGACACTCCGAAAGAAACCAATGGAAATGAGGCAATGGAGGATAAACCCTCAGGGAAGAAAGCCAAGCATGGGCGTCGTCAACACCACTCCAAGCCGCGCCACAACAATACTGACACAGGAGACGAAAACAATCCGGATGGTGCCAAAGACGAATACAACCCTGATCAGCCTGCCTTCAAGCAGGCCGGACTAGACATGGTGGGATACTTGGAGAGGAACAACTATATGCCCTCCTCCGAAGACAAGGTAAGCCTCGGCGATGCCGAATTCGGCGTACCTGAAGATCCTGTGGAACAAGTCCGCTTCAAGCGACGGCTCATGGCCACTGCGAGGAGCCTACAGAGGAAGCAACAGCAGCTCAAAGCTGACCGAGATTTGCTCATGGACAGATGGACCAAGGTCCTAGCCACGGAAGAATACAGACTCGACGGCCCCGACAAAGGACACACATGGCATAATTTGCTAACTCAACCTAAGAAGAAGAACCTAAGGCACATACACCAACATCCACATACCACCGCAGTCCAAGACAATATGAAGGATACATGAGGAGGAATCCTCAGGCCTCGGCACAATCGTCACAAACGTCAAGTCAGGGAAGTTGGTGCCAAATTCAGCGGTCCCCAGTCCGGTCAGTGGAAAAAGAACAACCCAGGCCCATCTGACTCAGGCAGCATGCTCGATCAACCATGTGAAATTCACGGTACCCCCAGAAGGGCGGCCAAGCATACCAACAAAGAATGCAGGATCTTCCAAACAAAACGGCTGATCTTGCGCCGGGACCAATGACAGAACCAGTCAAACATGGCGAGGACGATCCCCTCACAGTATGAAAATACGGCCGATCGTCTCTAATTACATCGACCGTCTAGACAACACCAGCCATAGCAATTCTATTGCGCTCACTATCTACCCAGTAGCCTGGGGGCTCCATTTTACAAGAGCCCCCACAGGCATACAATTATCAATAACATCTCCTCAAAGATGCAAGGTGCAAAGGCCAAGTTTTAACTGACCCACCATACTAACGGTTGTCTTCGGACCACCAAACAAATACCACACCGAAGAATAAGTCTTAGGCATTATCCCTTCATATAGTAATTACCACATACTACAGGGACAAGCCATGTTGGCTAGATTCAACGAGGCAGAACGTCAGGACAGTCCCGCGTGACATAGTCACAGTCATGGGCAAGGTCAAGCCCCACCCTTAGAGTGGAAATCATACCGCCGCTGGAATAGCGAGTCGTGCCTGTCTATCAAATTTTGATTTGGCAGCCAAACACCCGGACACCAATTGAGGAATCCGCATTACTTTACGGCATGGTTCAGCCAGGCTCCACTCAGGCACCCGCGGTCCAAACACAACGGTACATGCAGCAGCCTTTAAGCATTTGTCTTTACAGACTAACTTTGGTGCAGAACAAGACTGGTGATGCGGAATCATCTCGGACGCACAAGGCAGGCAGTCCGGATACACCTCAGATCCACCCACAGCCTCCTCCAGTCCGGCCATGACAGGTTCTGCCAAAAATACTCCTTTTCATAAGCATACACCGAACTCATATGCATAGACATGTCATTTTACTACAATGCGTAGACTTAAATAACACTTACCGGCCGTCTTTTCTCATCGACGCCTCTTTGTCAAAAAAGGCACCCACGCCTTGTGTTACGCTCGATTATGCCAGGGGCTTCATAGTACGGCAATAAAGTCCGACCACCTTTTCGGTCGCTCGGCACCCCGAACTTATAACACTATATGCATCAACTCCGAATCATGTCTTGGGTCATTGGTTGGGTTTGCCCGGCTCCCATGTTTTGGTACCTTACATTCCGCCCCATCGGCCAAGGTAGCGCTGGGAGAACTACTGCGATTGTGTCCCGATTCTTCCGGACGAGCACCTCAGTAGAGAAAGCCGAAAACTGACTGTCATGATACAGCAAGAACTGGTCAGCTGTTCGAGAGGTTGTAAAATCCTTAAAGGTTTATTCCGCATAATGCCATTATAAATGCAGAGTGCGACGGATCGGTCTTCCGATCAGGCGCCGATAGAGCCCCCAGTTCGGCCTTCCGAACACTAGGGCTGCGCCGACCATACTCGGATTCCTATGGCTAAGTGAGAGTGATAAAGCCCTATAGTCCGATTGCCTGGTTCGTGGTGAGGAACACCTCCTTAAAAGGACCCAACCATGGGATAAAGAGCGTTCAGGTATGTCCCGAACACCCCCATACTTTTACGTGGGGGCAGAAGCCGACGACTGGCCAACTCTCAGGATTTACATGCATTAAACAGCCACACAGGAAGAATAAACATTCAAACAAAATAGGTAATAGATAATAAAGGTGCCATTATCCCATATTACAAAGAACGGCACAATTGCCTTCAGGGAAATATAATGTCTTTGGTGCACTTATCCGCCACAAGGCGGGCTCCTTTTAGTACACCTTCATAGTACAACTCGGGCTTGCGGTGCTCCTTCCCCTCCGGCGGCATCTCAGTCATCAGCTTCTCCGTATCAAGCTTCCCCCAATGCACCTTTGCATGGGCAAAGGCCATGTGCGCCCCTCTATGCATACCGATCACTTAATGACATCAAGCCGAGGGCAGGCGCCAACAATCCGCTTCACGAGTCTGAAGTAGCTGCTTGGAATTGGCTCTGCGGGCCATAGCCAGACAACCAAGTCCTACATGGCTAGTTCGGCCGCCTGGTGCAGTTCGACCAGCTGCTTCAGCTGATCGATAAAGGGCACCGGATAATTCGGCGCCAAATACTGCGACCAGAAATTCCTCTCCGCAGGCTTCTTCTCCTCGGTCTGGTAGAATTGGGCGGCATCTGATATGCTGCGAGGCAGATCCGCAAACGCCCCTGGAAAAACAAGAATTCAGCTTATCTCTTAGAGTTCCTCCCGTTATTATGTAAAAATAGCCATGAATACAAAAGGCCTTACCAGCCGCAACCTTCCGGGCCTCCTGAATATCCCGCAAAGCACCTCGGGCTTCTTCCCGAGCATCCTCCGCGGCTTGTAGATCTTGGGCGAGTTCGGATTCTTTCCCTACTAGACTCTGCTCCAAGCCCTCGCTTTTTCTTCACGGCCTCCAGGAGCTCTCGCTCAGCTTCAATAACACTGGCCTCGTGCTTCTCATGAAGAACCTGTTCGGCGGCGGCCCTATCATCGGCGGCGGCCACAGCCTTCTTCAGTGCCTCAATTTCGGCACTCGCCCCTAGAGCATACAATGTAAATATATTAATTAGGCACAACTTCGAATTAGTGCCCTACCTAGCAGAGGGTTCCGACATACCTTGCTTGTCCTCCAACTGCTTCTTCACGTGGCCAAGTTCCCCTTCGGCCCGTTCCAGACGCTGCTTTAGTTCGAACACCTCCGCCCTATGAGCGGCGGACATTCCCGCAGACACCTGTTTTCAAACAAAGGGATGCACATCATTAGCCGAGTCTCCTGCAAAAATGGAAAATTTTGATCCCCTGTTCGGCTCTCTTTCGCCGGACAGTGTATCAGGGGCTACTACTCATATTATGACAATTCCTTAAAGGTTTCTTAGAAAACATACCTCAAAGCCCTTCATAAGACTAAGGCAGGATTCGTCCAGTCCGCTCTCAGCAGACTGAATCTTTTCAATCACCACGCCCATGAGGGCGCGATGTTCATCAACGATAGACGCGCTCCTTAGCGCCGCCGATAGGCCGCCCGGCAGTGTCAGGACCCCGACTCAATGCCACATCGACCCAGCATGTAACACCTCATATCACTTTGCGGCCTCACACACATACCAAGCATTTCAATAACATACACACAATATGCTCCATATGTGCAAATACAACATGGCATCACAACATGACTCTACAATTCAAGTATTTTATTCAATAGGCTCCAAGGAGCGAGATATTACAAACATGGGTCTCACGACCCAACATTCAGAGCATACAAGTCAGGCACAAGCGGAAGCTTAACATGTCTGAGTACAGACATCTACAATGAAAAAGGCTGAGAAGCCTGACTATCTACCAGATCCTGCTGAGGGCACAAGATCGTAGCTGAGGTAACAAGCTAAATGTCAAAGTCCACGCGGAACTACTAGCGAGACCGAAGTCTCTCTGCAAAACATAGAATAGGCAAACGTGAGTACAAATGTACCCAGCAAGACTTACATCAGAACTAACTACATATGCATCATTATCAACAAGGGGATGGTGGGGTTTAACTGCAGCAAGCCAGCTTTGACTTGGTGGCTATCCTGAACTACGCCTGCAAGTAACTCTTTTGAGGTGGCGCACACGAGTCCACATATTCACCATATCAATACACCACTATGGATCCGCTCCCGTCTCCCTACTAGAACGCCATCCATAGCACTCACGCTTATCTTGTGTATTTTAGAGTATCCACTTTCACTTGTCTATGAACTGTTATAGGCAACCCAGAAGTCCTTTACTGCGGACACGGCTATTCGAATAGATGATGTTAACCCTGCAGGGGTGTACTTCTTCATACATGTTTCCACCACTTAGCGTCTGCACACGACATGTGCTCGGCAGACTTCAAGCGAAAGCCGACGTGGGTGTAGACCACGACCTACCTAAACACTCAAGTCTCTAGTCCAGGTTTATCGCCTATTCAGGTTCCATCCGCAGGGAGTCCGGCCGAAGTTACCACATACGGCCCCGAACGATGTGTGCAGGGTTCCCGAGATACCAAACGGGCGCCTGGTACACCGTGCCACATGCCTACTGCATCACAGCCCACCCCTCGGGTCAGCGCTGCCCACGGCCTCCAGCATACTACAAACACCAGAAACTACTTGCAACTCCTGGACAGAGGACAAGGGTGATTAAGAAGTCGAGTGGGGTCATATTTCAAGGCCCAATGCATGGTAGTAGCTGTTTCATGGATCACAAACACAGAACTCAGTTCCTGAGGACGGTTTCAATGAGACAACCCACCATGTACTCCTTCATGGACTCTCACCGCTACCTTTACCAAATCGTGTTCACACACTTAGCTCACACATAGTAGGACATGTTCACACATCTCTGATTCATTCCCGATGAATCAGACCTGACTCAACTCTAAGCAATAGCAGGCATGACAAACAAGCATGAATGAGTAGGCACAACAGGGCTCAAACAACTCCTACTCATGCTAGTGGGTTTCATCTATTTACTGTGGCAATGACAGGTCATGCAGAGGATAAGGGGTTCAACTACCACAGCAAGTAACAGATGAATCGTTGTTGTCCTAATGCAGTAAAAGAGAGCAGGAGCGAGAGAGTGGGATTGTATCGGAATGAACAAGGGGGTTTTGCTTGCCTGGCACTTCTGAAGATAGTATATTTCTTCATTGGTGTCATCGATCACATCGTCGGTACACGTCTTACTGGGAGGGGACAAACACCGACAAACAAAGAAGAAGCACAATCAATGCAATGCACAATATGATGCATGATCATGACATGGCAATATGCTGTGGTTTGATCTAATGCAACTAGCAGCAGGTTAAATGAAGTTGGTTTGAACCCTAGGTTCAAATTCAAACTCCACATAAGGCATTTCAAATGCCATTTATTCAAATTATTGTATACAGCAGATTTAAGTTCTTCAACCATGCATGAGAATGGTACAGATGGATAGATTGGATTTTTCTGATCATTTTTCATATATAAATTATTTAATTTGGAGTTACGGTTGAATTTCTATGAATTTTAGAAGTTTAGATCATTTTTTGAAATTTATAAATCATTTCTGATTTATTTTAATACCAGAAAATGTTTACTGCTTCAGCATTAGGTCATGCTGACCTCAGCAGGTCAACAGCGCTAGCTAGGTCAAACCTGACGGCTGGGACCCACGGGTCAGTGTAACAGGGCTGGTTTGGGTGGATGACAGGTGGGACCAGGTCAACGCTGACTGGGCAGGTCAACCCTGACAGTCGAGCCCACTTTACTTAATCTAATCCTAAACAGAAATAATCTTATACTTAATTATTGTGGTGGGGTCCACTATCAGTGTCTGTGGGTGGTTTAGCTGGCGGTGATTAGCACTAAATACGCGGCCACGTCGGCACACCGGAGTTTGGCCGACGACGACCTCAAGCCACGGCGGAGGCGCACTGGAGTGGCTCGGGTTTTGCCCACGGTCGACCAAATCGACCGTGGTTTGGTCCTATGCATAGCTGGGGCTCGCGCACATCCAGAAGGGCAAGCGGGAAGAGCTGGGTGGCCGGAGGCGACGGCAACCACGACTACGACGGCGGCCAGAGTTCGGGTGTGGACGGGGTCGACGCTACAGGGTGCTAGGGAATAAACTGGCAGGTGCTACGCGCCCCTGGGGGTTCACCGAGCACGGTGACGTGCTCAGGCGCGGGCTGCGGTGGCCCTGACCACGGCGGCGAGGAACCACGGCGGCGGTGAGCTTTCGGCTCCGGTGGACCGCGGGGCTAGAGGAGAAGAACGACGGCGGGGCGAGAGGGGTTAGGTAGAGGAGCTCACGGCGGGGTCGTTGGTGATCTCAGAGGGCTCGGGGACGGCCTGGTGATGACGAATCGGTCAACGGTGGCCGTCAGTGCGAAGGACGAAGATGGCATCGACGACGGCGCTCCAGGGCGTCTGGCGTCTTGTGGCTCAGTGGTAAGGACGGGGACGTCACGGCAGAGCTCGGGGGCGCGTCGGAGAGGCTCGGAGATGGCTGTGGCCATGGTGGAGCTCGTCAGCCACGAACCCGTTCGGGTGGGTGAGAGAGAGGTCCAGGGAAGGGGATGAGCACGGGGGAGAGCGGAAGGGGGTCGAGGGTGATGCGTGGCGTCACCAGGGACGGCCAGGGCGTCGGGGAGGGGGGCAAGCAGGAGGTGGCCGGGGCGCGTGGGCGCGCGCGTCGGCCACACGTGTGTCCTCCTGGCAGAGGAGGAAGACGACATGGAAGGAGGCGGTGGTGGGCTCGGCCAGCTGCAGTGCTGGGCCACAGCTGGGCCGACTAGGTGGCTTGCACAGTGAGGCCAGGTACTAACTCTCTCTCTCTTTTATTTTCTGTTTTCTATTTTCTGTAATCTTTGTGGCTTTATTAAAAATACAAAAACGTTTTCAAAAATCCTGAAAATAGTTGTGGGCTCTGTTAGAATTATTCCTAGCAGTCCACACTTAAGTTCAGAATTAATTGAGCACTTAAAATAATATATAGCATTTAAATACCCAATTGCAAATACTATATGATTTAATTCAGTGACCAAATATGTCATGGAAAAATGTGTAACACCTCTGGTTATGGTTCTAGCATTTACCAGAAATGATGAACATTTTTGAAAGCCATTTGGATTCACTGAAAATATTTTATTTGAACCTAGTGAATTCCTTTGATGCTAGGATTTAGGCAATCCCCATTTCAAGTTTCATAAAATTTAAACATGATGCATGGATGCTTATGCAAAGACAGACAAGGTCTAAGCTAGGGCTGTGACAGGCAGCCCTGCTTGGGCACTGGCCGCTGGCGGAATAGGCAAGCCCCCCAAAGGCGGCTGCTCACCCGATCCTGGAGCTTTAAAGGTCTCCAGGACTATGTCCGTGTCAGGACCCCGACTCGATGTCACATCGATCTAGCTGGTAACACCTCATATCACTTTGCGGCCTCACGCACGGTATCCCCACGGGTGTCGTCTTACCTTTTTCCCGGGACCGTTTGCGCCTTTTGGCTCACGTATATGATAGTGTCGCTAGCATCCATATGATAAAGAGCCTGGGCTGACATGACTAGTCGTAAACCCAAAGTGGCACAGACTTACAGGGACAGGCATCCATGACCCAGCTTCGAACGTGTCGGTCAACAGCAAGTGGGTCCGGGCTGTAGCACTGGGCTAGCAGGACTCCGGTAAACCGAGCTGTAGCGGGCTAACAGGACTCCGGTACTCAAAGCGTGACATTTCCCCGAAGGGACAGACACAGGAACGAAGAAGGACACATGCCGGCCAGCCTAAGTGTTCCAGAGCAGTAGCAAGCTACCATGGCTCAGCGGTAACACTAGGAGACATTTCCCGGTAAGAGAGGCTACTAAAGATAAACAACTAGATAGTCAGATCCCACACATACCAAGCATTTCAATCATACACACAATATGCTCGATATGTGCAAATACAACGAAGCATCACAACATGACTCTATGACACAAGTACTTTATTTAAGGCTCAGGGAGCCATACATAATATACACACAAAGTTACGGGTCTCACGACCCAACATACAAGTTATACAATCATACAAGCCAACAGCGGAAGTAACTTGTCTGAGTACAGACAACTAGTAAAATAAAAGAGGCTTGGAAAGCCTGGCTATACTATGTGGTCCTTCACAAGCTCAGGTTCACCACCTGGGTCTTTAGCCTACTCGTTGATGTCAACGTCTACATAGAACCCATCAGAAGGGGTTGCAGCGTCTTCTGTAAAAATGTAGATTATAGCAACATGAGTACAAAGGTACTCAGCAAGACTTACATCAGATCCTACATACATGCACAGTATCAAGAAGGGTTGGTGGAGTTATTGCAGCAAGCCAGCTTTGACTCTTGGCTAGACTATCCTACGATACTCCAACTTGAAATAGTTTTGCGCACACGAGTCCACTATTCACCACTTCAATACACTACCGAGGATCCACCTCCGTCTTCCTACGGAAGAGCCATCCTCGGCACTCACACTTATCTTGAGGCTTTTATCAGTTTCCATTTACTTGTCTATGAACTGTATAGGCAACCAAGTAGTCCTTTACCGCGGACGCGGCTATTCGAATAGATCATGTTAACCCTGCAGGGGTGTACTTCCTCATACATGTTTCCACCACTTAGCGTCTGCACACGACATGTGCTCGGCAGACTTCAAGCGAAAGCCGACGTGGGTGTAGACCACGACCTACCTAAACACTTAAGCCTCTAGTCCAGGTTTATCGCCTATTCAGGTTCCATCCGCAGGGAGTCCGGCCGAGGTTTCCCATACGGCCCCGAACGATGTGAACAGGGTTCCCGAGATACCTAACGGGTATTCGGTACACCCGGCCACGTACCTACCGCATCACAGCCCACCCCTACGGTCAGCGCTGTCCACGGCCTCCAGTAGGCTACAAACACCAGAAACTACTTGCAACTCCTGGACAGAGAGCTAGGGTGATTAAGAAGTCGACCGGGGTCATATTTCAGGGCCCAATGCATGGTAGTAGCTGTATCTTAAATCACACATACAGATCTCAGTGCCTAAGGTCGGCTTCAATGAAACAACCCACCATGTACTCCTACATGGCCTCTCATCGATACCTTTACCAAATCGTGTTCACCACACCACTCTTATTACCGACATAATCATTTCACTCTAGCCCATCACCCAGATGAACCAGACCTGACACAACTCTAAGCATAGCAGGCATAGCAAGGTAGGAACAACACATACATATGGCTCAATCAACTCCTACACATGCTAGTGGGTTTCATCTAGTTACTATGGCAATGACAGGTCATGCAGAGGAAATGGGTTCAACTACCGCAGCACACAGCAGTTTGAATCGCGTTGTCTTAATGCAGTAAAAGAGAGCAGGAGCGAGAACATGGGATTGTATCGATATGATCAAATGGTTGGTTGCTTGCCTGATGGTTCGTTGCACGGATACGATTCTTCGTTAGGGTAATCACGGTACTCCTCGGGGACAGATCCTGTCGCAAAGGATAACGATACACAGGCATCACCAAACAATGTGCAACAATATGATGCATGCATGAAACATGGCAATATGAGTGTGTTGGGCTAATGCAACTAAAGCCAGTAGGGTTTGAGCAAATTTGAATCAAAGATTCAAATTCCAAATTCAAATATGGCCTTTTAAAGTGCCTTTTCTTATTCTGATTAAAACATCAATTTAACTTGTTTGATCATGCATGAAAATAGTACAGATGGATAGATTGGATTTTTCTGATCATTTTTCATATATAATTTGTCCAATTTGGAGTTACAGAATAAAAGTTATGAATTTTTGAAGTTTAAATAATATTCTGGAATTTCCTGATTTAATTTAAATCCAGAAATATCATTTACTGCGTCAGCCTGACATCACAGTGACATCAGCAGGACAACAGGGCTGGCTCGGGTCAAACCTGACGTGTGGGGTCCACACGTCAGTGTCACAGGGCTAATCCCGCGTTGACCCCGGGCTGGTTAGCTTTGACTAAGCCCTGGGGCCCACTTGTCAGCGTCAGTAGGTGGTGGGTTAGTGGCTAATTAACTGGGCCACGTCAGCTCGCCGGAGTTCTGGCCGGCGGCGACCAACAGTGCGGCGGCGATAGTGGTTTTGGTCGTTTCGGCCACCAAATGGAACGCGGCGACCACCGGAGTGAAGCTGAGGACGACCCGCGGCTCTTGGCGGAGTCAGTTGGGGTCGGGGTGGCCGGAGTCGACGGCGGTGAGCTCGGCTGCGGCCGCCGGGTTTCGGTCGTGCGCGGGATTGGTGCTGGAGCTCGAAGTCGAGCAAAGTGGGCGTCGAAGCGGGCTCGGGGACGCGCTGGAGACGGCGAATTCGTCGGCGACGGTGATCGGAGCCCGAAGAGGGGAACGGCGACGTGGCGGCGATGCAGGGCTTCCGGGGACTCGTGGAGCGGTGGGGAGGAAGAGGGAGTTGTGGCGGAGCTTCTGAGCTACTCGGGGGAGCGAGGGGTGGCCGGAGACAGTGGCTATGGCGAACGGCGGCGACGGTGGTCTTCGGCCGTGAGAGGGAGAGAGCGAGGGAGAAGCCGGGGAAGAGTGAGAGCGAGCAGGGGGGATCGGGACGGGCTGCGGACGTCGTCCACGCGGCCAGGAGGACGTCGGCAAGCAGGAGGTGGCCGCGCGGCCGTGCGCGCGCGAGCACGCAGCAGCTTCGGGGCGTGGGGAGGAAGACGACGGGGAGCTACAGTGCTGGGCTGGCTAGCTGGGCCGGCCAGCTGGCTGGGCCGCACAGATAAGTCTTCCCTCTCTTTTCTGTTTTCTGTTTTATTTAATATTTCTGCAACTTTGTTGAATTAAATAAAATACCTAGTCAACTCCAAAAATCACCAAACTACTCCTGGTCCATAGTTGGAATATTTCCAACATGAAACATTTTAGTTTGGAGATATTTGAGCATTTAAATATTTTATATTATTTTAAATGCCCAAATTCAAATATCTATGATTTAATTCAAAAACCCTAAGATGGCCTAGAAAAATGTGCACCACTTTTGTCAGAGGTTCTGAACCAAGGCTAAAATGATGGACATTTTAGAAGGGCATTTCAGGTTCATTGAAAAATTATTTTAGTAACCCTAGTTGGTTTCAGAGGGGACTGGGGGTTCTGTCATCCCCATTTCAAGTTTCTGATGAAAAGTAAACATGATGCAACACTCTAATGCATGACTAGCTAGGGTGTGACAACTCACCCCCACTCAAAAGAATCTCGTCCCGAGATTTGGGTTCCTCCGAGAAGAAGGCGGGATATTCAAGTCGAAGACGATCCTCCCTTTCCCAAGTTGCTTCATCTTCAGAATGGTGCGACCATTGAACCTTGAGAAACTTGATATTATGACGTCGCGTGGTACGTTCGGCTTGATCGAGGATACGAATGGGGTACTCTCGATATGTAAGATTATCTTGGAGATCAAGCATTTCGTGGTCCACTTCACGGATAGGATCCGAGAAGCAACGCCTGAGTTGAGAGACGTGGAAGACATCGTGAACCCTGGAGAGGTGCGGAGGTAGTTCCAACTGGTAGGCAACTTCTCCTCGTTTGGCAAGAATGCGAAAAGGTCCAATGTAACGAGGAGCCAATTTGCCTTTGATACCGAAACGTTGGGTTCCCTTCAGAGGGGTGACCCGAAGATAAGCCTTCTCGTCAACCGCGAAAGTCATAGCCTTATGTTTTCGGTCATATTGACTCTTTTGACGGGATTGGGCTGTTTTCAACTTTTCACGAACGATACGAACTTGTTCTTCTGCTTCCTGAATCATATCCGGGCCAAAGAATTGTCTTTCCCCGGTCTCTGACCAGTTAAGGGGTGTTCGACATCGTCGTCCATAGAGAACTTCAAAAGGGGCTTTACCCAAGCTAGATTGATAGCTGTTGTTGTAAGCGAATTCGGCAAATGGAAGACACTTCTCCCAGTCCATTCCGAACGAGATAACAGAGGCTCGAAGCATGTCTTCCAGAATCTGATTGACGCGTTCCACTTGACCACTTGACTGAGGGTGGAAAGCGGTGCTAAAGGAGAGACGGGTTCCCATAGCATTTTGGAAACTTTCCCAAAATCGAGAGGTGAAAAGACTTCCTCGATCCGAATTGATTTCCAAAGGAACACCATGGAGAGACACTATCCGGGAGATGTATAAATCTGCCAGCTGACTAGCGGTTATACTCTCACGAACAGGTAGGAAATGAGCTACTTTGGAAAGACGATCGACCACGACGAAAATAGCATTATTCCCTCTCTTGGTCCTGGGAAAACCGGTAATGAAATCCATACCAATTTTATCCCATTTCCATTCAGGAATAGCTAAGGGTTGAAGGGTGCCAGCAGGCCGTTGGTGCTCTGCTTTTACACGACGACAGACGTCGCAATTTGCAATATACTGAGCAATTTCCCTCTTCATCCTAGTCCACCAGAACCTCTGGCGTAGATCCTGATACATTTTAGTACTACCGGGATGAATGGTGAGAGGAGATTCATGGGCCTCCTTAAGGATCAACTGCCGCAGATGCTGGTTCTTGGGAACCACTAGACGATTCTCAAAGTACACAACACCATGATCATTTGTGGAGAAACAACTAGCACCTCCGCTAGCAATGTTCTCCTTGATTTTAGATATTCCCTTATCTCGCTTTTGGGCAGCGATGATTTGATCCGTAAGAGTAGGTTTTGCCACCAAGGTGGAAAGAAAACCTTGAGGTACAATGTGAAGGTTAAGCTTCCGAAATTCCTCATGGAGAAGCGGTTGACTTTGTTGTAACATCAGATTGTTACAATAAGATTTACGACTTAGCGCATCAGCCATGACGTTGGCTTTCCCTGGGGTATAGGTTATTCCTAAGTCGAAGTCTGTGATCAATTCAACCCAACGTCTCTGCCTGAGATTCAAATCCGGTTGGGTGAAAATGTACTTCAGACTTTGGTGATCAGTGAATATTTCGCAACGATTACCGAGGAGGTAATGTCGCCAGGTCTTAAGTGCATAGACTACGGCTGCAAGTTCTAGATCATGAGTAGGATAATTCTCCTCATGTGGGTGCAATTGCCGTGAAGCGTAAGCAATTACGTGTCGATCTTGCATAAGGATGCAACCTAGTCCTTGTCGCGAGGCGTCGCAGTAGATAACAAAGTCCTTGGAGAAGTCTGGCGGTACCAGCACAGGAGCAGAAGTCAGGCGTCTTTTCAGTTCCTGAAAACTATGCTCACATTGTGGAGTCCATTCGAACTTCTTATCTTTCTTGAGGAGTTCGGTTAGGGGTTTAGCAACTTTGGAGAAGTTCTCGACAAAGCGACGACAATAGCTCGCTAAGCCTAGAAAACTCCGAACTTGCTTGACCGATTCAGGTGGAGTCCAATTAAGGACAGCTTGAACTCGCTCAGGGTTAACAGCAATACCTTTACCAGATATTACATGACCCAGATAGGTCACTTCTGGCAACCAGAATTCACATTTTGAAAATTTGGCATAAAGACGATGCTCACGAAGTTTCTGCAACACTAGCCTTAGATGTTCGGCATGTTCTTCCTCGTTCTTTGAGTAGATGAGTATATCATCGAGATAAACTACGACGAATTTATCCAAATACTCCATGAAGATTGAGTTCATTAACCGAGAAAAGGTGGCTGGAGCGTTGGTTAATCCGAAGGACATGACGGTGTACTCGTATTGGCCATAACGAGTAACAAAGGCCGTTTTAGGAATGTCCCCGTTTCTGATTTTGATTTGATGGTATCCCAACCTCAAATCCATCTTGGAAAAGACTGAGGATCCAGCGAGCTGATCATACAGGTCGTTGATCCTGGGAAGTGGATATTTGTTCTTGATTGTGACCAAATTGACAGGTCGGTAATCTACAACCATCCGGTCCGTACCATCCTTCTTCTTGACGAATAGAACGGGGCAAGCCCACGGAGATGAACTAGGGCGGATGAAACCCTTTTTCAAGGACTCATCGAGTTGTTTCTTAAGCTCGGCTAGTTCTAGGGGTGCCATCTTATAGGGTCTTCTAGCAATCGGAACGGTTCCTGGGATGAGGTCTATTACAAACTCAACATCCCTGTCAGGTGGGACACCTGGCAATTCCTCTGGAAAGACATCCGGAAAGTCACGGACTACCGGAACGTCCTCAAGGTCTGGCAAAGGGTTGGCGTTAAGAGAATATAGTTGTCGCTTGGCTATTTGAGTCAAGACATTGACTATCTTCCCCGAAGGGTGGGTGAGTTGAACAGTCCTAGAGAAGCAAACAATTTTGGCATGATGAGCTGACATCCAGTCCATACCCAAAATGATATTAATATCTGAAGATTTAAGGGCTATCAAAGACGCAAGGAAAACAAGTCTGTCGACTTGGATCTCATTTCCATAACTTACCCTAGAGGTCTGCCATCTAGACCCAGGGGTAGAGATTTCCATAGTGGACGGCAGATCACAGAATGCAACGTTATGCAAACGAGCATACTTTTCAGATATAAAGGAATGAGAGGCTCCTGTATCGAAAAGAACAGATGCCGGGTGGCAATTAACAAGAAGCGTACCGAGAACGACGTTGGGATCTTCTTGAGCTTCTTCGGCAGAGACACAGTTGACATGGCCACGTGAAGCGGTGACCGGTTTAGCATGAAACACTTTTCCTGTCGGCTTGCCACGGCCAACAGCTTTAGCAGATTGATTGGGGTTGGTCTGGGGGCACTCACGCATATAATGACCAGATTCCCCACACTTGAAACAAGTCACGGAACTGGTACGTGGAGGAGCATTATTGGTTGGACCCCCATAGGGCTTAGCTGGAGCAGACTGTTGAGCGGGGCGAGGCGCCTAGAAAGATGGCCTCGGTGTGAACCTGGGTGGCAAGGCGGTGTTGGGTACCCACACGCGGCGCTTCTGAGGACCAGCACCGGATGAGGAACCCGTGTCACGTCCATGCTTGCGTGTTGCGTCATAGTCAGTCTGACCAGTTTCAGCACTGATGGCTTTGTTGACAAGTTTCGAGAAGGATGTGCACTCATGCAGACGAAGGTCGCGGCGAAGCTCAGGACTAAGGCCCTTGCGGAACCTTGCTTGCTTCTTGGCGTCAGTATAAACTTCCTCGGTTGCATATCGTGCAAGATTACCAAACTCCCTGCTATAGACATCCACAGAAAGTCGGCCTTGGGTGAAATTGCAAAATTCTTCACGCTTACGGTCCATGAGACCCTCCGGAATGTGATGTTCACGGAAAGCGTCGCTGAATTCAGCCCAAGTTGTGACATGGCCTGCTGGGCGCATAGCTCCATAATTCTCCCACCATAGACTGGCGGGGCCTTCAAGATGATATGCAGCAAAGGTGACCTTGTCAGCCTCAGCTACCAGCGACGAACGCAGTTTGTGAGAGATACTGCGAAGCCAGTCATCAGCGTCGAGAGGCTCGACGGAGTGGTGGAACGTGGGTGGATGTAATTTGATAAAATCACTGAGTGACACCACGTTAGTCCTCTGATGGTGTGCTGTGTTCTGTTCAATACGCTCCAACAAACGGTTTGTCTCCCGCTTGTTTCTCTCAGCTTCCATCATAACCTCGGCTAGTGAAGGAGGTTGAGGCAGATGTTCATTTCTGGCTTCACTGCCTTCGGCCTGCTCTTGGGAAGCAGGGTTAGCGCGCGTGTTGACCATCCTAGGTAAACAAGACAATGATTTAGTCAGAATGATGATATTTCGACGTGGGATACATAATGTAAGAATTAACTCGGAATGCAAGATGATCATCCGTATGACATGGTAGATACAGAAACTGCTTCTTTATTCCATCGTCATACACACCATACAAGGTTTAGTACAAGACCAAACAAAGTACTATTACGGTGAGAAAAGGATTACATCTCATCGGAGGCATTCCAAGCTCCTATACATTATTTTTCTACACCTCCGGAAAGAGTACAAACTAGGTCATATCCCACGAGTCACGCAGGACGATAGACGACACAGCTAGTGCGAACTAGTGATACTACCACTAACTCAGACCGATCCGTAGTAGTCCTCGTAGAAGTCACCTCCATAGCCTGGAAGTTCAACATGATCATCCGGAAACAGACGGTCTCGCGGAGCTTGTGGACCATAGGGGCTAGGATGAGGCCTTGGACCAACAAACGGTGGCCTGCGGGGACCGCGAGGTGGGGTGATGCCTCCTACATCACGCCAAACCATCACGTCTGGCAGAGCAGATCTCACAGGATAGAGATCGCGCATATCTGAGAATCCAGCTTGCACCGCCGGTGCGAACCGAGTCAAAGTGGCCCAGTGGTCAGCACGGGTATTGAAGAGCTCTAACCTTAAGGCCCGATTTTCACGGTCCTTATCCTCGAGCATCTCAGCCGTGGTGCGAGTCCGTGAATCCTCCTGAGTGGAGTCAGCATAGATAGCCTGGAGATATCCTTGTGCTCCCGGAAGTGATCCTGGCATATACCGGAAATCAGAGTCCCGAAATAGACCAGATCTGACTCGCATAATGGTCATCATAGAGTAGGCGGCATCCTGCACAGCCATCTCGATAGTAACCCCGAGTCCATAGGAGCAATGAAGAGGCTCAGTGGATCCAGGATAAGATGGAAATATCCTGACAGTGCAGAGATACTGGCTTTGATTAAAATCTCGGAATTGCTCTTCGACCGTGTACTCAGGATACCAACGGTATCCAGCCTCAGTCATTACCCTGACCAACTTAGCAGTATGGCCGGGTACATCTAGGCATCGAGTCAGGCGAACCACTTGATTGAGGTCGCGAGTGGCCATCTGAAAGCATAATTATAATGCAAAGGCATTAGAATTTCTAGCAAAATTTCGGCAGCATAACAGCTGTAAATGCTCAAAAAGGATATTGAGACATTTGACAAAGGATTTCGTACACACTCAACATCATCACATCAAAGTTCTGGAACCATTCTAACAACACAATGTGGTAGTAGAACTGAACTAGGCTTGTATCCATCAAACTTATAAGGTACTACTGATTAGTAACACGTGATCCTGATAGAGAGAACAGATCCTAATTCCTTAACCCCCGATGGAAGAATGGACTGACTCAGATCAGAATGTCACAAGGTATAAGGAGTAAAAAGAGCCTTACGTTCCAACCCACAAACAATTCCCCTACATATAACTAAAGAATTTCTAGACTCAACATCGACCAGTTTGGCTTAGAGAACCTACAGGCAGTCCGGCTCTGATGCCAACGCTGTCAGGACCCCGACTCGATGTCACATCGATCTAGCTGGTAACACCTCATATCACTTTGCGGCCTCACGCACGGTATCCCCACGAGTGTCGTCTTACCTTTTTCCCGGGACCGTTTGCGCCTTTTGGCTCACGTATATGATAGTGTCGCTAGCATCCATATGATAAAGAGCCCGGGCTGACATGACTAGTCATAAACCCAAAGTGGCACAGACTTACAGGGACAGGCATCCATGACCCAGCTTCGAACGTGTCGGTCAACAGCAAGTGGGTCCGGGCTGTAGCACTGGGCTAGCAGGACTCCGGTAAACCGAGCTGTAGCGGGCTAACAGGACTCCGGTACTCAAAGCGTGACATTTCCCCGAAGGGACAGACACAGGAACGAAGAAGGACACATGCCGGCCAGCCTAAGTGTTCCAGAGCAGTAGCAAGCTACCATGGCTCAGCGGTAACACTAGGAGACATTTCCCGGTAAGAGAGGCTACTAAAGATAAACAACTAGATAGTCAGATCCCACACATACCAAGCATTTCAATCATACACACAATATGCTCGATATGTGCAAATACAACGAAGCATCACAACATGACTCTATGACACAAGTACTTTATTTAAGGCTCAGGGAGCCATACATAATATACACACAAAGTTACGGGTCTCACGACCCAACATACAAGTTATACAATCATACAAGCCAACAGCGGAAGTAACTTGTCTGAGTACAGACAACTAGTAAAATAAAAGAGGCTTGGAAAGCCTGGCTATACTATGTGGTCCTTCACAAGCTCAGGTTCACCACCTGGGTCTTTAGCCTACTCGTTGATGTCAACGTCTACATAGAACCCATCAGAAGGGGTTGCAGCGTCTTCTGTAAAAATGTAGATTATAGCAACATGAGTACAAAGGTACTCAGCAAGACTTACATCAGATCCTACATACATGCACAGTATCAAGAAGGGTTGGTGGAGTTATTGCAGCAAGCCAGCTTTGACTCTTGGCTAGACTATCCTACGATACTCCAACTTGAAATAGTTTTGCGCACACGAGTCCACTATTCACCACTTCAATACACTACCGAGGATCCACCTCCGTCTTCCTACGGAAGAGCCATCCTCGGCACTCACACTTATCTTGAGGCTTTTATCAGTTTCCATTTACTTGTCTATGAACTGTATAGGCAACCAAGTAGTCCTTTACCGCGGACGCGGCTATTCGAATAGATCATGTTAACCCTGCAGGGGTGTACTTCCTCATACATGTTTCCACCACTTAGCGTCTGCACACGACATGTGCTCGGCAGACTTCAAGCGAAAGCCGACGTGGGTGTAGACCACGACCTACCTAAACACTTAAGCCTCTAGTCCAGGTTTATCGCCTATTCAGGTTCCATCCGCAGGGAGTCCGGCCGAGGTTTCCCATACGGCCCCGAACGATGTGAACAGGGTTCCCGAGATACCTAACGGGTATTCGGTACACCGTGCCACGTACCTACCGCATCACAGCCCACCCCTACGGTCAGCGCTGTCCACGGCCTCCAGTAGGCTACAAACACTAGAAACTACTTGCAACTCCTGGACAGAGAGCTAGGGTGAATAAGAAGTCGAGCGGGGTCATATTTCAGGGCCCAATGTATGGTAGTAGCTGATTCTTAAATCACACATACAGATCTCAGTGCTTAAGGTCGGCTTCAATGAAACAACCCACCATGTACTCCTACATGGCCTCTCATCGATACCTTTACCAAATCGTGTTCACCACACCATTCTTATTACCGACATAATCATTTCACTCTAGCCCATCACCCAGATGAACCAGACCTGACACAACTCTAAGCATAGCAGGCATAGCAAGGTAGGAACAACACATACATATGGCTCAATCAACTCCTACACATGCTAGTGGGTTTCATCTAGTTACTGTGGCAATGACAGGTCATGCAGAGGAAATGGGTTCAACTACCGTAGCACACAGCAGTTTGAATCGCGTTGTCTTAATGCAGTAAAAGAGAGCAGGAGCGAGAACATGGGATTGTATCGATATGATCAAATGGTTGGTTGCTTGCCTGATGGTTCGTTGCACGGATACGATTCTTCGCTAGGGTAATCAGGGTACTCTTCGGGGACGGAACCTGTCGCAAAGGGTAACGATACACAGGCATCACCAAACAATGTGCAACAATATGATGCATGCATGAAACATGGCAATATGAGTGTGTTGGGCTAATGCAACTAAAACCAGATGTGTTTGAGCAAATTTGAATCAAAGATTCAAATTCCAAATTCAAATATGGCCTTTTAAAGTGCCTTTTCTTGTTCTGATTAAAACATCAAGTTAACTTGTTTGATCATGCATGAGAATAGTACAGATGGATAGATTGGATTTTTCTGATCATTTTTCATATATTATTTGTCCAATTTGGAGTTACAGAATAAAAGTTATGAGTTTTTGAAGTTTAAATAATATTCTGGAATTTCCTGATTTAATTTAAATCCAGAAATTCAATTACTGCGTCAGCCTGACATCACAGTGACATCAGCAGGTCAACAGGGCTGGCTCGGGTCAAACCTGACGTGTGGGGTCCACACGTCAGCGTCACAGGGGCTAATCCCGCGTTGACCCCGGGCTGGTTAGCTTTGACTAAGCCCTGGGGCCCACTTGTCAGCGTCAGTAGGTGGTGGATTAGTGGTTAATCAACTAGGCCACGTCAGCTCGCCGGAGTTCTGGCCGGCGGCGACCAACAGTGCGGCGGCGATAGTGGTTTTGGTCGTTTCGGCCACCAAATGGAACGCGGCGACCACCGGAGTGAAGCTGAGGACGACCCGCGGCTCTTGGCGGAGTCCGTTGGGGTCGGGGTGGCCGGAGTTGACGGCGGTGAGCTCGGCTGCGGCCGCCGGGTTTCGGTCGTGCGCGGGATTGGTGCTGGAGCTCGAAGTCGAGCAAAGTGAGGCGCTAGGGATGCTCTACTGGGTTCTGTGAACGCGTTGGACTCGCCGGGGTGACCAAATGGTCACCGGAGCTGCGTCGACGGCGAGCTCGGCGACGGCGGAGGTTCGGCCGTGGTGGGGATGCAGCTACGGTGAGGGAACGAGGGGAAGGAGAGGGGGAAACGGCTCGGGGGCTCACCGCGGTTGCAGTGGGCGTCGAAGCGGGCTCGGGGACGCGCTGGAGACGGCGAATTCGTCGGCGACGGTGGTCGGAGCCCGAAGAGGGGAACGGCGACGTGGCGGCGATGCAGGGCTTCCGGGGACTCGTGGAGCGGTGGGGAGGAAGAGGGAGTTGTGGCGGAGCTTCTGAGCTACTCGGGGGAGCGAGGGGTGGCCGGAGACAGTGGCTACGGCGAACGGCGGCGACGGTGTGCTTCGGCCGAGAGCGAGAGAGAGCGAGGGAGAAACGGGGGAGAGTGAGCGAGAGCAGGGGGATCGGGACGGGCTGCGGACGTCGTCCACGCGGCCAGGAGGGCGTCGGCAAGCAGGAGGTGGCCGCGCGGCCGCGCGCGCGCGAGCACGCAGCAGCTTCGGGGCGTGGGGAGGAAGACGACGGGGAGCTACAGTGTTGGGCTGGGTCGGCTGCTAGCTGGGCCGGCCAGCTGGCTGGGCCGCACAGGTAAGTCTTTCCCCTTATTTTCTGTTTTCTGTTTTATTTAATATATCTGCAACTTTGTTGAATTAATTAAAATACCTAGGCAACTCCAAAATTCACCAAACTACTCCTGGTCCATAGTTGGATTATTTCCAACATGAAACATTTTAGTTTGGAGATATTTGAGCATTTAAATATTTTATATTATTTTAAATGCCCAAATTCAAATATCTATGATTTAATTCAAAGACCCTATGATGGCCTAGAAAAATGTGCACCACTTTTGTCAGAGGTTCTGAACCAAGGCTAAAATGATGGACATTTTAGAAGGGCATTTCAGGTTCATTGAAAAATTATTTTAGTAACCCTAGTTGGTTTCAGAGGGGACTGGGGGTTCTGTCATCCCCATTTCAAGTTTCTGATGAAAAAGTAAACATGATGCAACACTCTAATGCATGACTAGCTAGGGTGTGACAGTCCGGCTGGGGTCCGGACTGAAGATCACCTCCGCCATCGACGCACATAGGAGTCGGTGCTCCCGTGTGTCTGGCCCCAGGGATATGTCCCCCTGGTCCAGGTCCCGCTGAGACGACACCTCGGTGTCGCGCCTAGGCTTCGGGGAAGGGGCCTCTGGAGGTGTCTCGCTCGCCAGGGCATCTGAGCTCAGCGAATCCTCCGATGAGGATCGTCCGACATGAGACCTCCCGGGCTGCATGATGTATGGCAACAGTTAAAACTGCTATATCTAAACAACCCCGGACACATATGTGTGTTCGGATTTCGTATACTTACGACTTTTCCAGGGGCTGGACCCTGGGATCCCACTGCGGGGTGCTATCAGCAGCCGTGGTGGATGCCTCCGGGAGGGAACCTTTCCCCCTCTTCAGTGATTCGGCCTCCAGGGATGGGGAAGCCGTCCTTTTCTTCCCACCCCCTGCGGGAGGGCCGTCCTCCTCCGCCTCCTCCTCTTCGTCTTCAAAAGAAGGATGGTCGCTGGAGTCTTCGGATTTTGCGTCCGAAGCATTGTGGCGACGGAGGCCACTCCGGGTCTTTTTGACCTTCTTGGAGGCCTCTTTCTTTGGTGCCTCGTAAGGCGCTGGGACCAGCATCTTTGTCAGAAGAGGTCCGGCCGGTTCTTCTGGCAGAGGGGCAGGATAGTGTATCCGCTCCACCTTTTTCGTCCAATCCTGGGGTTATGGTAAAACATGATAAAAGTGTCCCCCTCAGGACATGCCAACCGAAGCGTGGATGGACAAGAGTATAGCAGTAACTTACCGAACTTGCAGAATGGGATAATTGATACCCACAGTCCTCGGCGGAGCTCGGCCATGATTTGCCGGACTTAAAAAGCACTTTCCAGATATCCTTGTGGGAGAAATCGTAGAGCGCCCAAAGGGTCTGGTGCTCAGTTGGGTCGTATTCCCACAAATTGCAGGCCCGACGCTGGCAAGGGAGAACCAGGCGAACTAACATCACCTGGACTACGTCGATGAGTTTGACGTCCTTGTCGACCACGCTCTGGACGCGCGTCTGGAGCAGTGACAGCTCATCGGACGAAGACCAGTCCAGGCCCTTCTCGGGCCAGGACGTGAGCCGCAGTGGGGCTCCGGATCTGAACTCAGGAGCCGCAACCCACTTTTTGACGCGCGGTTCAGTGATATAGAACCACTGCTGCTGCCACTCCTTGACGGAGTCATTAAAGGCGCCCATCGGCCATATAACCTTGGGCATCTTGCTCACCATGGCGCCGCCGCACTTGGCGTGCTCGCCACTCACCACCTTGGGCTTCACATTGAAAATCTTCAGCCATAGGTCGAAGTGAGGCGAAATTCAGAGAAAAGCCTCACACACAACGATGAACGTCGAGATGTTGAGGAAAGAATTGGGAGATAGATCATGAAAGTCAATCCCGTAATAATACATAATACCGCGAACGAATGGGTGGAGGGGAAACTCGAGCCTGCGGACAAAATGAGGAAGAAACACGACCCTCTCGTGGGACTCCAGAGTAGGGACGATCTGTCCCGCCGTCGGAAGACGACGGCCAATCTTCTTGGCCAGGTACCCGGCCTCTCGGAGCCTCTTGATATCCTTCTCCTGGACGGTAGAGGCCATCCATTTGCCTCCTACTCCAGATCCGGACATCTTCGGAGAACCTCTCTTCGGTGGAGAAGAAGAGTGCTTGGGAGCTAGGGCTCGAGTAGAGGGGAATGGACTAGCAGGGGGAAAAGGCGTGGGTAGAGAGGGAGAGATCTTGTCTCTTTATAGGGATAGTAAAGCTTTTTGCGCCTCCCCACTTGCCTAGTGGAACCCGCTCGTTCTCCACTCGCCGCAATTAGCGGTGCGTTTGGGTTACCCGTACCCGTATTGATGAGAATCCCGCAGTAAGGGGACATGATCTCTGCTTCGGCAATACATGCGGAGGAAACCGCCTCGCGATATGCGCTGAGGCTGGTTATGGAAAAACGGTTCGAATAATGACCCGACCGTAACGACATGTCACGTTGTCTAAAAAGTTGTCAGCAGATTACATTTGTGAAATATCATTCTCTCTGCGGTGGTGTGTGAAGATCATTGTTGCAGATCCGGATACGGTTTAAGTGTTCGATAATAACTCTCGAGCATTCGGAGAAGGAACCCGCCTTGCAATGCCGAAAACCAGACTGCGCGCCGGACTCATCGTCATTGAAGCCTGGTTCAGGGGCTACTGAGGGAGTCCTGGATTGGAGGGTATCCGGATGGCCGGACTATATACTTCGTCCGGACTATTGGAGCGTGAAGATACAAGACTCAAGACTCCGTCCCGTGTTCGGATGGGACTCTCCTTTGCGTGGAAGACAAGCTTGGCGATCCGGATATTATATTTCCTTCCTTGTAACCGACTCCATGTAAACCCTAGTCCTCTCCGATGTCTATATAAACCGGAGAGGTTGGTCCTTAGAGGGACGATCACAATCATAATCATCATAGGCTAGCTTTTAGGGTTCAGCCTCTACGATCTCGTGGTAGATCAACTCTTGTACTACTCATATCATCAATATCAATCAAGCAGGAAGTAGGGTTTTACCTCCATCGAGAGGGCCCGAACCTGGGTAACATTGTGTCCCTTGCTTCCTGTTACCATCAGCCTAAGACGCACAGATCGGGACCTCCTATCCGAGATCCGCCGGTTTTGACACCGACAGGGGGAATGGGTGGTGGTGGCCTAAGGTTGGGGAGAAGGTTGTTTTAGGAGAGAAGACTAATTGGCTATGAATGAATCATGCAGTATTCTACTTTGTCGGATGAACATTTATTTAGAAAAAATGTTACAGTGTATGGATGGGCCTTAAGCAGACAAGGAAAATGAATGGACTCCACCAGCTAATAAACAGGGTCTTCGACCATCTGCAACCGCCAGCAACCGTCTGTTAGTGTTTGATTATGTGGCGCACAATACCCTTCCCTGCCGCATACGTGTTTGCAACATTGATCGTGTTGTAAACAAACAAGCGCAACATGGTGCGTGTTGCAGACGACCAAGCCCATCTGTCTGCTCACTGCCTCGCCTGATCACAACCACCACCGAGTTAGGGAGAAGCGCCTCGCGCCACCGCGTCCCACGACGACCGGTCTCCACCGACCGCAGACGAGGTCGCCCGCCCCACTGCACGCCTGCCCTCCTACTGCTCGAAGCCGCCGGAGCGGCCCTTGCACAACCCCACCACGGAGTTCTGCTGCCCTTGCCTCGCTGAGTGCCACCGCTTGCAGGTCGTCGTCGCTGAGCGCCTCCATGCAGGACCTCCACCGTCGAACCCCTCCCCGTCGATCGGATTGAAGGATCCCACGGAATCCGCGACGCTAGCGCAGAGCGCCGTCAACCTCACCGTCGTCCTGTCACTCGACGCGCTGTGCATCCACGCCCACCCCGCGCTAGGCCCTGCTTCATTCTTCACAACATCACCTTTGAGACAAGTTGATGCAACAATGACATTTTTTGTGGAATGGTGACCGCGAATGACGACTGAGCTAGTGCACGATGTGGTGGCAATGTTTCTGCAACACGAATATATTGCCAAAAAATGTAACAAGGGTCTTATTGGAGAAACACAAAGAAGAGGCCGAAGATGTTGTTGCAAATTTTGCAACAAGCAGAGAGAAGAGGCCGGAGATGCTTGGTCCTGTTGTAATGGAGGTTTTGCAAACACTAACTTGAGATATATTTTTTGGCACTATCATTGCAAAGATATTCTGGATTTATATTTGATATCTTCAAGGCAAATTGACCGAATTCGGTGGTTGATGTAGTTTTTAAGGATCTTGTTGAAACGACTGGATGGCTTGGGTCATACAATCGGACCATTCGTGACCCGCCAATCTTTTAAAAAGATCAGCCAGTAGACTCATAGCGTGCCCCAGCAAACAAAGAACGAAAAAGCAAATGGGATTTTGATGAGCACTATTCATCCATAGGAATATATATAGTCCCAACTTTATACTAAACAAGCATTAATTAATATGGATCAGAGGGAGTACAACGATGTTGGTTAATGCAAGAAACCCCTTCCGACATATGGTTTCAATCAGATTTTGAGGAGGTTTTCAATCACTACCCCTTTCCAGCCACAATAGAACAAATTACTCAAATTAATATTTAGGAACACATACGGGTATTTCTTTTTTTTTTGAAAATAGAGGTATCACCTATCTCAGTGTTGCATTTGTATATCACCTAAACATCTTTGTTTTTCACCTCTTTGGAACGGTTGCTACCTTCATTGAGCAGGAAAGGACAGGAGAAGGCGGATGTCAGGGAAAAGCCATGAACTCCGCGCAAGCTTCACTCAGCTCCTTGAAGCCGTGTCGGTCAGCCATGGCCAGCGTGGCTGCCACGGTCTCGACGTCGAGGCTCTTGCACAGAACACGCTCGCAGATCGCTCTTAGCCTGCCCATGCCGTACCGCTCGGCGGCGATAAGGAGGTGCCGGATCATCGCCCTGTGGCCGGCCCCATTAAGGCCACCCACGACCGGCAGCGCGTCCGTGTAGGCGAAGTCGACTAGCGCCTTGAACGACTGTGCTGGCATGTCTCCGCCGTCCACGGAGATCTGTACCTTCCTGTCGCTGCGCGTCGTCGCCGTGTGGATGTGGCGCTTGAGAAAGCCAGGCGCCCGGGCGTCGAGGATGCAGTAGTGCGCGGCGATCGTCTGTCCTGCGACTTCGATGATCACGTCCGGCTCCTCCTTGCCGTAGCCGGCTTGCTGGAAGAGCGGCAGGCCGGAGGACGGTGGCGGGTCGTCGAAGGTGAGCAGGTCGCTGCAGACGTCGATGCCGCACTCGATCTTGAGGCGGTCGCCGAGGACGTACCGCGAGCCGGCATGGAGGTGCCTCCTCCTGGCGAGCTCGCCGGTGCCCCAGGTGCACGTGTCCTCGCTGCTGGCGTCGAACAGGATTGGGTCCTTCTCGCGAAACAGCGGCACCGTCTCGCCGGTGGTCTGGTCGACCAGCCCGAACCCGACGCGCGCCCAAGCCGCGGCGCCCTCGGTCACCAGCTCGACGAAGGCGGCAACGTGGTCCGACGACTCCGAATTGCCGCCGGCATGGTGGTTATCGCCGTCGGGGTAGTAGCGGACGGCCCAGTCGAGGCCGCTGACGGTGAAGGTCGGCGAGTACAGAAAGCCATCTACGTCACATTGTTTCTTCCTCAGGCCGCTGAAGCCGTGGATGTCCAGGACGTGCGTTCCACGGGCCGTCTTCGTGATAGTCGCCGCCACCATGGTCACCAACGCCGGCGCCGTTGCAAGATTGCAACAGATAAAACGGAGTTTTGATTGAATGCATTGCTTCATCCGTATATATAGAGAGAGGCAGATCTGAGTTTTTTTTTTTTTTTGAACTGGAGGCAGATCTGAGTTGATACTTCTTGTGTCCGGACTCTAGAGGACCAGATAAGAAAAACTACTTCTGAATTTAAATATTCATTTTTTCATAACCGCGCGGACTGCAGACGTTGACCAAATTTTGTCTTCTTTCGTGATCATGTTTTTTGACCGCTTAATAAAATTATAAAAACATGAAAAATGGTACAATAGGGGCAGGAGGATCATGGGTGTCTTGAATTTCACAATACTAGTAGCAAGCTCATGGGCTATTGATTAGCTTCTCTGAGCTCATGTACAAAACTTACTTTAGCAAACTCTATGGAGCAAACTCTATGGATATATAGTACTAGGAATCGTTAAACACTGTCGATGAAGTTCCTGCTGCTTAGAGCATCTCCAGCCGTTCGGCCCTCGGGCATCCGAAATATCGCCGCCTAAGGATACGCCGAGCTATTTTAGGTCTGGGGGCGGTCGGATTCCCAACCGCCGCCCCAAGCGGTCGGATTCCCAACCGCCACCCCAAGCCCAACCCAGACACCATCTTTAAAAAAATAAACTCGGTCAAAATCAGCCAAACACAACAAAATTCGGCCAAATTCGACACATATGAGGCGATTTAATTGATTTTTGTACATAAAAACTTTAAAACATAATTCAAAACTAAAATCATAATTAAGACTACTGCGCCGCCTTCCGCCGCCCCTCCTACAGGACGAAGAACACGCCGAAGGCGCTGTAGTCGTCGTCGTCGTCGACCTCCTTCACGCCGCCGCCGTCCTTGGTGCACCCCTTGCCTGTGTTGCCTTGGCTGACGGGTTTGGTTGGCGACGGTGGTGCGTCGTCGTCACTGTCCTCGAGGACGAAGACGCCGCCCACGTCGCCGCCGCGGTGCCGGGCGGCGATCTCCTCGAGGGCGCAGCACTGGCGTTCCGTCTCCAGTTTGACGTAGTCCTCGCGCGCTCACTTGAGCGCGGCCTCCTCGGCGGCGGCAGCCAAGTCGTGCTCGCTCTTCACGGCGACCAGCCCCGGCTTCGTCTTTGGCTTGACGAGGCGGGAGGAAGAGGAGCCACGACCGCCCTCGTTGATGACGAGGGTGCTGTCGCGAGTGCGCCGCCCTAGCGACGTCTCCACGGGCTTGTCCTTGACGCTGGCGAGCGCCGGCGATCCGGACGAGTGGGAGTGGGAGGAGGAGGACCCACGCACCATGCGTCGCGGCAGCCAAATGCCGTCGCCGCTCCGGCAGGGGACAGGCGCCGGCGCCGCCGGGTACTGGAGCGGCGGTTGGTTGTCGCCCTCGAGGTGCTCGAGGACAAAGTGCAGCGTCCGCCCGGGGACGCCCCACCACAGGCGGCGGCCGCCGGCGTTGTTGCGCCCTTTCACCGGCGCGTTGTTGGTGGAGGCGAGCTGCTCCTCGTGGCGGCGTTGGAAATACGCCGCCCAGCTGGTGGGGTTGTCGGCGGCGTACTCCGGGCGGCCGCACCTCCTTCGGCAGGGAGGCCCGGACGCGCTCGATCTTATCATGGAAGTGCGCGGGGTGGTTGAAGTTGGGCTGCGGGGGGACTGGGACGCCTCCGACGCTGAGCCTCCACCGCCTCGGTGCGCGCATGTCAGGCGGCGCCGGGTAGTTGGCCTCATGGAGGAGGTGCGCCTCCCACTCGTGTAGGGTGCGGCGGCCGAAGCCGTTGTCCGCTGCACCGTTGCCGGGGAAACTTCACCCATTGGAGGACGTAGACACTGTGACGCCCGGGTAATTAAGCTACAGTGAACCTCTGCTAATGATGCCACGTCACCTCGATTACTATTCCTAATCACGTGTTAGTTCGAAACTGATTCAAATTCAAATTCAAAATCAACCAAAGAATAAAAGTTTTCAAATATTAAAACTAAAATGTTCGGAGTGAACCAAATATTGCATAGGTAATTATGGTGGAGAAAGCACACCTTTATAAAATGTTTAAACACTCTAAAATGAATAAAAAAAGGTAACAATAATAATTATTTATATGCTTTCAAAATGTTAAACAATTTCAAAACTATTTTTGTTTCGGTGCTAAGTGGTTTGTGGCTGTGGCTTAGTTTGCAAACTCTCTTTTGGTGCCACTGTAGTATTTTACTAAAATGAGAAATAAAAGAAAACAAAAAAACAGAAAACAATACAAAAGAAAAAAAAAGAACTAAAACCTAAAGCTAACAGAAAAAAAAGTGGAAGACCCCCTCCCTGGGCCGTGGCCCAACTGGACCAGCCCACTGGCCCAGACCGGCCCCCACTCCCCCATAACCCCACTAAACCGAAACCCTAACCCCCCACTCGCTCCACTCCCTCCCCCGATTCCCCTGGATCGGGATCGATCCCCATCTCCCCTCACCCTCGCTCCTCTCGCTTCCCCCGAACCAGATCGGGACGCAACGCCCCCCCTTGCTAGACCCCGCCGCCCCTGGCGCCCGTCGCCACCACCGCTCCGCCATCGCCAAGCCGCCTCCTTGCCGGAGAGGGGACGGATCCCGGGGGCCCTGCCGCGGATCCGGCCTCCCTCGCCGCCCGTCCACGACCACGCTGACGCGGGACCCCGCCCGGAGCTACCTCGCCCCCGCCGCACGAGGACCGCGTCGCCGGCCTGCCTCCTCTCCGACGTCGTCGTCCCCGTCGCCCTCCTCGCGCCTCGCTGCCTCGTTCCCTGCGTTCCCCTGTGAGCCGCCGTCTCCCCTCCTCCCTCTCTGCTTCCGCAGTCCCCGCCGCTCGCCGCATCCGTCCCTGGCCTCGGTGCGCGTCCTCGCCCTCCCCGAGTTGCCTTTTCGCACGCGTGACGCGCCCGCGCTCCCGGCGTTGGGCCCGTCCGGCGCCGTGCCCGTCCGGCCCTGGCCACGCCGTGATGCCCTCGCCTCGCCTTGCTCTTGCACGTGCCCACCACAGCCCCGCACCGGTCACGCCCGCTCCGCTGTCGCCGGCAGCCTGCGGCCTCGCCCCAGCGCGTCCTGCATTCGGGCAACGCCACGCCTGGGGCAACGCCCGCACCCGCTGAGTCCTGGCGCCCGTTACCCGTGCCCTTGCGCCCGCTTAGGCCCTTGGGGCCAATGACAGCCGGGGCCCCAAACCCCCCAAGAACGATTTTATATAAAAATAATAATAATAATAAATAATAATAAATAAAATTATTAATTAATTAATTAATTAATTGTGTTTCATTAACCTAGTAACTAATTAAACTAATTAACTATTGTTAGTTAACATAACTAATCTGTTAACTAAACTAATGAACCTGGTTAATTAGTTATCAGACAATGACATGTGGGTCCCACTGGACCCACCTGTCTGTTTGACTAGTCAAACGACCAGTTGACCCGCTGACATCACTCTGATGTCATACCTGCGTCATCATTCACTGTTATGGATAATGTTGGGTTTAAATAAATAATTAAAATCAGAAAATGATTTAAATCTTTAGAAAATCATATCTTTTAATCCGTAATTCGGATGAAAATACTTTCTACATGAAAGTTGCTCAGAACGACGAGACGAATCCGGATACGCAGCCCGTTCGTCCGCCACACACCCCTAGCATACCGAACACGCAACTTTCCCCCTCCGGTTCACCAGTCCGAAAACGCGAAACACCGGGAATACTTTCCCGGATGTTTTCCCCCTTCGTCGGTATCACCTACTACCGCGATTGGGCACACCTAGCATCGTTACTTGTCATGTCATGCATCGATATGCGTTTGTTTGCATTGTATTCATTGTTTCTTCCCCCTCTTCTCTCCGGTAGACTACGAGACCGACGCTGCTGCTGCCCAGTTCGACTACGGAGTTGACGACCCCTCCTTCTTGCCAGAGCAACCAGGGAAGCCCCCCCCCCCTTGATCACCAGATATCGCCTATTCTATTCTATACTGCTTGCATTAGAGTAGTGTAGCATGTTACTGCTTTCCGTTAATCCTATTCTGATGCATAGCCTGCCATTGCTGCTACAGTCATTGATACCTTACCCGCAATCCTAAATGCTTAGTATAGGATGCTAGTGTTCCATCAGTGACCCTACACTCTTGTCCGTCTGCCATGCTATACTACTGGGCTGTGATCACTTCGGGAGGTGATCACGGGCATATACTATATACTTTACACTGTTACATTACTGGTGATACTGTTTGGAGATGGGGGCTGAAGGGGCAGGTGGCTCCATCCAGGTAGTGGTGGGCCTGAGTTCCCGACGGCCCCCGACTGTTACTTTGTGGCGGAGCGACAGGGCAGGTTGAGACCACCTAGGAGACAGGTGGGCCTGGCCTTGTTCGGCATTCGCGGATACTTAACACGCTTAACGAGATCTTGGTATTTGATCTGAGTCTGGCTACGAGCCTATACGCACTAACCATCTACGTGGGAGTAGTTATGGGTATCCCGACGTCGTGGTATCAGCCGAAGCACTTCGTGACGTCAGCGACTGAGCGGCGCGCGCCGGGTTGGACTGCGTTAACGCAACTTCCTTTGTAATGGAGGTTGCTAGGTCTGCTCACCGGCCGCGTACGCAACGTGCAGGTGTGCTCAGGGCGATGGCCCCAGACCCCTGCGCGCTTAGGTTTAGACCGGCGTGCTGGCCTCTCCGTTGAGCCTAGGTGGGGCTGCGACGTGTTGATCTTCCGCTGCCGGGCATGACCCAGGAAAGTGTGTCCGGCCAAATGGGATCGAGCGTGTTAGGTTATGTGGTGCACCCCTGCAGGGAAGTTAATCTATTCGAATAGCCGTGATCTTCGGTAACAGGACGACTTGGAGTTGTACCTTGACCTTATGACAACTAGAACCGGATACTTAATAAAACACACCCTTCCAAGTTCCATAGACAACCTAGTGATCGCTTTTCCACAGGGTTACGAGGAGAGGATCGCCGGGTAGGTTTATGCTATGCGATGCTACTTGGAGATGCTACTTGGAGGACGTCAATCTACTCTCTTCTACATGCTGCGAGACGGAGGCTGCCAGGAGCGTAGTCTTCGACAGGATTAGCTATCCCCCTCTTATTCTGGCATTCTGTAGTTCAGTCCACTGATATGGCCTCCTTACACATATACCCATGCATATGTAGTGTAGTTCCTTGCTTGCGAGTACTTTGGATGAGTACTCACGGTTGCTTTCTCCCCCCTTTTCCCCTTCCCTTTCTTTCTGGTTGTCGCAACCAGATGCTGGAGTCCAGGAGCCAGGAGCCAGCGTCGATGACGACTACTACATTGGAGGTGCCTACTACTACGTGCAGGCTAACGACGACGTCCAGGAGTAGTTTAGGAGGATCCCAGGCAGGAGGCCTGCGCCTCTTTCGATCTGTATCCCAGTTTGTGCTAGCCTTCTTAAGGCAAACTTGTTTAACTTATGTCTGTACTCAGATATTGTTGCTTCCGCTGACTCGTCTATGATCGAGCACTTGTATTCGAGCCCTCGAGGCCCCTGGCTTGTATTATGATGCTTGTATGACTTATTTATGTTTTAGAGTTGTGTTGTGATATCTTCCCGTGAGTCCCTGATCTTGATCGTACACGTTTGCGTGCATGATTAGTGTAAGATTAAATCGGGGGCGTCACAAGTTGGTATCAGAGCCGACTGCCTATAGGAATCCCCCTTTCCAACTCCTTGGCCGAAGTCGAGTCTAGTCGTTGAAAAACTTTTACTAACATGGCTGTGTGGCCCATGGGCCCACGTCGCCATCGGGAGGTATTAGGATCTTTTATTCCTCGACCTTTACTCTGGGATTCTGAACCCTCTTCTATTCGGGTTAAACGATTTTTACTAAAAACTAACTTTAGGTTCTCGAAAATACTTTCTCCCGGAGAGCCCCTTCAGTCCAGATGGTCACCGACTGCACCAGAAGATTTCGGAGATACTCTTTGATATTCTCTCGAGACTTTGTGCCCATCACTTTTGCTATTCCCGACCACCGATAAATCCTTATGGATAACTACTTACACTTGCCATTCTTACGATCATTCCCCATTGTTCTTGTTATTACAAGATATCCGAAGTTTTCTCTATTGTTCCGAGAATACTTCGTGCCTACTGCCTAGCAGTTCTTTGCCACATGAATACCCCTTCAAATAAATCGCCGCACTTGTCAAGTATCCGCTCATCCCCAGTTGTTCATGAGTTTCACAAAAGTCTTCAAAATACTATTCGATCTTCCGAAAATCCTCTGGAGCCTTTGGCTCTTGAGATTCTTGTTTGCTCGCATTATGGTTAATCCCATAAGTCTCGTAGTCTTAATGACATTCCTTGTCATTATCATTTTGAGTCTGTTGACTCAATATGTTTGCGAATGCACGCAATCATCATTAATCCTTATAAATTACTTCTCTGGCTAAGCTGCCATTCTTTTAACTGGAATTGGTTCTCGACCAATCCAATTGTCATTGATTGTACCCTAAGGCTATTCAACTTATCCATCCCTACTCAAAGCATTGCTTCTGATCCCTTGATTTGGAAATCATAATTCCTTTGCAGTTGACAATTGAGTTAGTCAGTTGTTTCTATAATCTGATCTCCTTGCAATCTTCTTCCTCTAGTTGAGTACCGATGCTCATGTCAGATCCCTTGTAGACCACCAGATCCTTTGTTGGATTTTATCTGACAACGCCCTTCATATTCAATAACCTTGTGAGCCTTTCCTCTGATACATAATGCCTTTGGTAGATTGTATCCTCTGCTTTCTCAACCATGCTCTGCCTTTGAGCTTGAGTTAATTACTTCTGAAGATTTGGTATATGATTTTAAGATGCCCCAATGGGTTGAACCTATGCCTTCCTTAATAGGTGTGAACTCGAAAGTTTTCACGAGTCGTACTCTTCTGGTATTTTGCCAGATAAAATTTCAAAACTACAACTTCATTGAGCGCGAGAAGTGAATGAAAGGTTGTGCATTGGAGAAGTGGGAGTCGACCTTGAACTTTGCGTTCATGCCCATGGACACGATGTACATCTTCTCATCGAAGCTTCTTTTAAAATCAATTATTCCCTTGGTATAAGTTCATCTTATATCTGAGATCTGGCCTTTTTGCAATTGTGGTTCTGACCATGTTCTCCTTTAAATATCATGTCCTGTGCAAGTTTAAGCACTTGTCTTCTATAGAGCAATACCCCAGTTCAACTTCTAGTTTGATCTGTCGTCGAGTATTACCACCTGGTATCTCGAGATTATTTTGGAACTGCATAATTTCTTATGAGTTCTTCATCAAGTACTACATACTCACCGATTACAATTTTTCATGGGCTCGGAGTTATTGAACACTCAAAGACACCGATAACTGAACCGAGTCCGCTCTACGGTTCGACAACTCTTCAGTAAGCTTCTATAAGTACGAGTTTGTACCCGATCACGCCATTCCTAGCCTATTTGGCTATATCATTGTCGTGACGATTCTAACGGTGCTACCTGGTCCTTATTCTCAGAGCACCAATTTTCGACGATGAACTAACCTTACGCCGATTTTTCCTCGTCATACCCTTTCACCTTAAACAACAAGCTTGAGTTCGAGTTTGTGTCGTAACTGTGGTTCCAATAACCTCTTGCTTCATCATTCCTTCGACTTGATGTCGTCGTTGATTGACTACATCTGCATGAAATCTCTCGACAATTGTGTCGTGATCATCATCAACCTTATGAGCTCTTCCAGGAATTCAATTGAATTCATGATGGGTAATACCATCCTTGCCCCTCGATGATTCCTGTTCTCATCGACCACTTTATTGCCTTCTGTTCAACACAACTTGTTCGCGTTTTGTGTAAACCTTGAGATCACTGCTACCCAGCAGTTGATCTTCCTTACCTCGGAAGTATTACCATCACTTTTTGTCAAGAATGTGGTGAGAATTTCACCACCTCTTAATAATTCTTGATATCTTAATACTTCTTGCCATCTTCGTTCATTCCTTGGTCCCCGTATTGTTTTCAACCGGAATACCGACAATGGAGCTATGACGTGTGAATTCAAAACTCCTAGCAACCCTATTGCTTTGAAGTGAATGGGCGATAGTTCATTCTAAGTCCTTCGCTAATTGAATCACCATTCTAACATTGGTCGTGCAACCCAACCCGTACTTCGGGCGCACCCTTCAACCAATGTTTAATTGTGTATGTTTTCCTCGAGCATACTTCCTTATATCAGTTGATCTGACAAATGTTATCTCCTTGTTCACTTAATGGTGGAAATCCATCTTTTGGGAATCTCGGTGAATTGCCGTTGAGTTCACCAGACACCTCCTTGTCCTCTCCCTGGTTTAATGGTGAACTATTGCTTCAGAAACCCGCTCCCATAGTTCATTTCCCGAGAAGCTTGCAATGCCATTTCAACGATTTGTGTTGCGCCTTTTCTTCTCGGACATCCTGAGTCTCAGGTATCCTGACACCAATCGGATCTGAATCTCGGTCAGATATGATGGTTGGGACAACTTTCCAAGAGTTATGTTGTTGGCCCTTTGATGACCTGGTAACGGGATGTCATGCCTAGACCCCCCCCCCCCCGGCTGGAGGACCTATCATTATAGATTCCTTTTCAGCAAGGTTATCCATTCATCCATGAGGAAATTGTAAGACTTATTCTACAAGATATTCCTGATGGATCCTTCGTGTTTCCAAAGTCTGATCTTCACACGAAGACCATGTCAAGGCTATCTCGAAGCATGTCAATGGTACTCCGATTTTCAACAGGAACATTTGAAGCACGATGCTAAATTTTATTTATCATTTATCCTAACACCGTTGTATGGGTAATGTCATGATATTTCTCTCCCCTTTCCTGAAGGGTTTTCTACGTTATATCCTATCATGGATATCATGCCCCGCTTGTCCTAGGGAAGGATATACCCCTGTAATATGTGTGTATACACATTTTCCTCCCCATTGTTTTGATTGAACCTGGAAATCACCTTTCCTTTCCATTGGTTTATTTAAACCCTTTCTATGATCTATATGATATAAACAATAATAATTCCCTACTTGTGCAAACACCTTGGTGTACAACTCGGTCAGTAAGACCCTGTTACTTTTGTTGATGACATTTCGGTAACCACCGATGGACGAGAACTTTGCCTATTGGTCCGCCTCGTTCAACGAGCAGGAAAATGGTTCTCTTCATCCCTCGCCCCTGGTATCGACGTTGTTGCCAACATAATCGACAGGCTATCCTCTGACATGCCTTTCTTGCATGATCACGCAAGACGTCTCCGCCCTTCCTACTTTTAACCCACATGGTGGGCCCATAACCCACAGATCCATAGGATCGAAACCTGACTCTCCTGTACACCCTGTTGTCAAAGTTATCCCTCGTGCTTGACTTTCTATGTAATTCACGGGCCACCCGCCTGTTGATCTATTCTGTATCGGACACAATACTTATTCCTGTTGCTCTAAACCCCATTCACACTCTGTTTCAGGCAATGAACGATTGCCTATCCGCTTGAAACTTCTTATTGCACCGTCTTACTTTGCTCTCGATGTGTTTCGTTTGTTCATCTCGAGAGATACTCATATGTTCATACTTGGGAAACCCCCAGAAGATTTTCCCTTATAAAATCCTATCGTTGTAGAAGCTGCCCCTTACCTATTCATAAGTATGATGGAGGTCCCGAAGAAAGGATGACAATTGATCATGGTGACTAGAAGCAGTGAAATGAAGACATCAACGCAGTGGATCAACCTCTTAGAAAGGGCAGCCAAGACCGAGAAGACTCGTTAGGTTTTTCGCTACCAACACCTTCGCCCCTTACTCCACTGCTTAAATCTCGGGACGAGATTTCTTGTAGTGGAGGAGAATTGTGACGCCCGGGTAATTAAGCTACAGTGAACCTCTGCTAATGATGCCACGTCACCTCGATTACTGTTCCTAATCACGTGTTAGTTCGAAACTGATTCAAATTCAAATTAAAAATCAACCAAAGAATAAAAGTTTTCAAATATTAAAACTAAAATGTTCGGAGTGAACCAAATATTGCATAGGTAATTATGGTGGAGAAAGCACACCTTTATAAAATGTTTAAACACTCTAAAATGAATAAAAAAAGGTAACAATAATAATTATTTATATGCTTTCAAAATGTTAAACAATTTCAAAACTATTTTTGTTTCGGTGCTAAGTGGTTTGTGGCTGTGGCTTAGTTTGCAAACTCTCTTTTGGTGCCACTGTAGTATTTTACTAAAATGAGAAATAAAAGAAAACACAAAAACAGAAAACAATACAAAAGAAAAAAAAAGAACTAAAACCTAAAGCTAACAGAAAAAAAAAGTGGAAGACCCCCTCCCTGGGCCGTGGCCCAACTGGACCAGCCCACTGGCCCAGACCGGCCCCCACTCCCCCATAACCCCACTAAACCGAAACCCTAACCCCCCACTCGCTCCACTCCCTCCCCCGATTCCCCTGGATCGGGATCGATCCCCATCTCCCCTCACCCTCGCTCCTCTCGCTTCCCCCGAACCAGATCGGGACGCAACGCCCCCCCCCCTTGCTAGACCCCGCCGCCCCTGGCGCCCGTCGCCACCACCGCTCCGCCATCGCCAAGCCGCCTCCTTCCCGGAGAGGGGACGGATCCCGGGGGCCCTGCCGCGGATCCGGCCTCCCTCGCCGCCCGTCCACGACCACGCTGACGCGGGACCCCGCCCGGAGCTACCTCGCCCCCGCCGCACGAGGACCGCGTCGCCGGCCTGCCTCCTCTCCGACGTCGTCGTCCCCGTCGCCCTCCTCGCGCCTCGTTGCCTCGTTCCCTGCGTTCCCCTGTGAGCCGCCGTCTCCCCTCCTCCCTCTCTGCTTCCGCAGTCCCCGCCGCTCGCCGCATCCGTCCCTGGCCTCGGCGCGCGTCCTCGCCCTCCCCGAGTTGCCTTTTCGCACGCGTGACGCGCCCGCGCTCCCGGCGCTGGGCCCGTCCGGCCCTGGCCACGCCGTGATGCCCTCGCCTCGCCTTGCTCTTGCATGTGCCCACCACGGCCCCGCACCGGTCACGCCCGCTCCGCTGTCGCCGGCAGCCTGCGGCCTCGCCCCAGCGCGTCCTGCATTCGGGCAATGCCACGCCTGGGGCAACGCCCGCACCCGCTGAGTCCTGGCGCCCGTTACCCGTGCCCTTGCGCCCGCTTAGGCCCTTGGGGCCAATGACAGCCGGGGCCCCAAACCCCCCCCCAAGAACGATTTTATAAAAAAAATAATAATAAAAAATAATAATAAATAAAATTATTAATTAATTAATTAAATTAATTGTGTTTAATTAACCTAGTAACTAATTAAACTAATTAACTATTGTTAGTTAACATAACTAATCTGTTAACTAAACTAATTAACCTGGTTAATTAGTTATCAGACAATGACATGTGGGTCCCACTGGACCCACCTGTCTGTTTGACTAGTCAACCGACCAGTTGACCCGCTGACATCACTCTGATGTCATGCCTGCGTCATCATTCACTGTTATGGATAATGTTGGGTTTAAATAAATAATTAAAATCAGAAAATGATTTAAATCTTTAGAAAATCATATCTTTTAATCCGTAATTCGGATGAAAATACTTTCTACATGAAAGTTGCTCAGAACGACGAGACGAATCCGGATACGCAGCCCGTTCGTCCGCCACACACCCCTAGCATACCGAACACGCAACTTTCCCCCTCTGGTTCACCGGTCCGAAAACGCGAAACACCGAGAATACTTTCCCGGATGTTTTCCCCCTTCGTCGGTATCACCTACTACCGCGATTGGGCACACCTAGCATCGTTACTTGTCATGTCATGCATCGATATGCGTTTGTTTGCATTGTATTCATTGTTTCTTCCCACCTCTTCTCTCCGGTGGACTACGAGACCGACGCTGCTGCTGCCCAGTTCGACTACGGAGTTGACGACCCCTCCTTCTTGCCAGAGCAACCAGGCAAGCCCCCCCCCCCTTGATCACCAGATATCGCCTATTCTATTCTATACTGCTTGCATTAGAGTAGTGTAGCATGTTACTGCTTTCCGTTAATCCTATTCTGATGCATAGCCTGTCATTGCTGCTACAGTCATTGATACCTTACCCGCAATCCTAAATGCTTAGTATAGGATGCTAGTGTTCCATCAGTGACCCTACACTCTTGTCCGTCTGCCATGCTATACTACTGGGCTGTGATCACTTCGGGAGGTGATCACGGGCATATACTATATACTTTACATTGTTACATTACTGGTGATACTGTTTGGAGATGGGGGCTGAAGGGGCAGGTGGCTCCATCCAGGTAGTGGTGGGCCTGAGTTCCCGACGGCCCCCGACTGTTACTTTGTGGCGGAGCGACAGGGCAGGTTGAGACCACCTAGGAGACTGGTGGGCCTGGCCTTGTTCGGCATTCGCGGATACTTAACACGCTTAACGAGATCTTGGTATTTGATTTGAGTCTGGCTACGAGCCTATACGCACTAACCATCTACGTGGGAGTAGTTATGGGTATCCCGACGTCGTGGTATCAGCCGAAGCACTTCGTGACGTCAGCGACTGAGCGGCGCGCGCCGGGTTGGACTGCGTTAACGCAACTTCCTTTGTAATGGAGGTTGCTAGGTCTGCTCACCGGCCGCGTACGCAACGTGCAGGTGTGCTCAAGGCGATGGGCCCAGACCCCTGCGCGCTTAGGTTTAGACCGGCGTGCTGGCCTCTCCGTTGAGCCTAGGTGGGGCTGCGATGTGTTGATCTTCCGCGGCCGGGCATGACCCAGGAAAGTGTGTCCGGCCAAATGGGATCGAGCGTGTTGGGTTATGTGGTGCACCCCTGCAGGGAAGTTAATCTATTCGAATAGTCGTGATCTTCGGTAACAGGACGACTTGGAGTTGTACCTTAACCTTATGACAACTAGAACCGGATACTTAATAAAACACACCCTTCCAAGTTCCACAGACAACCCGGTGATCGCTTTTCCACAGGGTTACGAGGAGAGGATCGCCGGGTAGGTTTATGCTATGCGATGCTACTTGGAGATGCTACTTGGAGATGCTACTTGGAGGACGTCAATCTACTCTCTTCTACATGCTGCGAGATGGAGGCTGCCAGGAGCGTAGTCTTCGACAGGATTAGCTATCCCCCTCTTATTCTGGCATTCTGCAGTTCAGTCCACTGATATGGCCTCCTTACACATATACCCATGCATATGTAGTGTAGTTCCTTGCTTGCGAGTACTTTGGATGAGTACTCACGGTTGCTTTCTCCCCCCTTTTTCCCCTTCCCTTTCTTTCTGGTTGTCGCAACCAGATGCTGGAGTCCAGGAGCCAGGAGCCAGCGTCGATGACGACTACTACATTGGAGGTGCCTACTACTACGTGCAGGCTGACGACGACGTCCAGGAGTAGTTTAGGAGGATCCCAGGCAGGAGGCCTGCGCCTCTTTCGATCTGTATCCCAGTTTGTGCTAGCCTTCTTAAGGCAAACTTGTTTAACTTATGTCTGTACTCAGATATTGTTGCTTCCGCTGACTCGTCTATGATCGAGCACTTGTATTCGAGCCCTCGAGGCCCCTGGCTTGTATTATGATGCTTGTATGACTTATTTATGTTTTAGAGTTGTGTTGTGATATCTTCCCGTGAGTCCCTGATCTTGATCGTACACGTTTGCGTGCATGATTAGTGTACGATTAAATCGGGGGCGTCACAGACACGGTGGCCGGTGTCGGGGAAAGAGAGACGAGATGGGGCGGCGACGACGAGAGAGGGACAACGGGCGAAGGAGAGTGTGTCTACCGGCAAGGAGGGGGTGGCTTTTTATAGCCGCCGGGGGTGAGACGTGTGTACGCGTGGCGAGAGGGGGACGACGCGTCGTCGGGCCTTCACTGCGCCGCCCGTGGGGAATCAATGGAAGGCTGACCGGCGGCAACTTTGGCATTGATTCCTCGCGGGAAACGAGGCGCTAAGGAAGATGACACGCGGTTGGTCACTGACTCAGCGGGCTCGCCGTTCTTTCGCGCCAAAAATGCTTCCCCCGACGCACCTGGGGGGGCCAGCACGCCGGGTTCGTTTAAGATGTTGATAAACTCCATGTTGTCTGAACTGACGAGAATTCTATTGCATCCCGAAGATTCAACAATTAACAAACCTTCGCTGAGCGCAATTGCTTCAGCTGATAGGACATCATGAACCAGAGATATATTTGAATTCTTTGTGGCATTCCTTTATTGCCACAGATAACAACTCCAGCGGTTTGAAAGAAGCATCGACATTAACCTTGACAAAATTTACGGGTGGTGGTGACCAAGAACATTTCCTTACCTTGGGGTGGGGGCTAGCTGCTGCTATAAAATTTTCTGCCCTGCTCCTCTCTAGAATGTTGCCTACTTTCCCCACCACAGGTACCAGCACACAACCGCTATCAATTCGGTTGATGACACCTGCCCCATAACTAGCGATTGAACCAGATGTACCGAAAGTACTCCCTCACAAGCCTCCTCGATCGGATCATCTAAACCTAAGTGTTTCCAAACCTTCTTAGCCCTTGGACATTGAAACAACATCATGTTTTGTATCCTCAGCACCCCTAACACAAACCAGACATCAACCAGGACCTTCGAGTGTCTATTTGCAAGATTAAAACGACAGGGCATGATTCCTTGCATAATTCTCCATATAATTTTTTCAACTTTGCTCAAAACTTTCAGTTCCGCAATAGTGGCCCGTATTGGATGTGGGTTTGTTCCTTCCGCAAGTGCCCTTCGGTTTATTTTCTGCCCATATGAGCCTCCAATTCAACATGGTAAGCCGATTTCACCAAGAACATGCATGATCTAGTAAGAGACCATGCCACAAAATCTTCCATTTGGTAATCAGCTAGCGGGATAGAGAGGATTATGCGCACATCAACAAACCAGAACATCTGAGTAACAAGATCCTCAGCCCACCGGTTTGTGTTTGGATTAATCAAATCATTTACATTTGCAAACCGTTTTGTGGAAAAAGCAAAAAGCAAACAATAGACACCCCCAAGTTAAATGTTTTCACATGAGCGCTCGGTCAAAACAGAAAATGCACTTTGGATAATGAAACAGGAAAACAGCATATTACTCAAAGTTATTGACAACTTGAACAGAGATAACAGGTCCATTTCAAATTAAAGTAATGAACTGATGTAATAAAGAAATTTGTAGTGCATCTGTAAAAGGAGGGAAATGGCAACAATCAGCTTATGGCAGTAAGATGCATATCTCCGGATAGTACAGTTAGCACCCTGTGACTTAAATGGTACTCCAATAATGAACTAACATTATCCATCTTCTTTATCATACACGGAGTCATGGAGTATCAACTAAAACAGCAGAAGTCAACATTCATTGAGCAGTCAGCAGTCACGTGACAGCAGATGTCCTGAGCGACAAACACAATCCATCTTTTATATGAAGAGATCAACAATGGTAAGCTGAACCGTGCGTTGCAAAACAGAGCGAAGGACCAAAGCAATTCAAAAAGTGTGAGTAAGATGGACCAAATCAAAACAAGCTGCAAATCAACAGATCACACATCATTCGGAACATACTTGCTGGAGCATATCCGCTAAATTGACCCAGGAATGCATCTAAAGATCAACATTTCACAGCTACACATACATGACCAACATGACATTAATAGTTTCTCGCAAAAAGCTAAAGAGTTACCAGGGACTGCTTAGATGATTTTTCAAAGCACAGGATCTAGATACGCACAATAAATTTTGGTGGAACTGCTTTCATCATACCAGTCATTCTGCTGACAGAAGCACTCATAATCTAGCATTGTAGCTTTTGGATCTGCTCTAAAGAAAGCTTTGGCGAGCACGGCTCCTCTTCTCCCACACATCTGCTAATGGAGAAGGAGAACCTCTTTTCAGAAGCTGGTACCCTTGGCTTGCCACCACAGCATCGACTCTGTTGGAAGGGGCCATAAAATTGACACAAGCTTCTTTAAGCTTCTGGCAATTGTACTTATCAGCTAGCCATAGTGCACTAGCCACATTCTCCACATTAAGGTTCATAACCAAGGTGCCTGCACACATAAGCTTCAACCTCTCTAAACCATATTGATCCGCAGCTGCAAGTAGATGCTGGAAAACAGCATTGCTTTCAGCTCTAGTGAAATCATCCATCACAGGCAAGGAATCGGTGTAAATGAAATGGAGGAGAGCCTTGAAAACCGCTGGTTCCACAGAGTTGATGGTTATGCGGCTCATCTTCTCCTTCATGGGTTCGCTGAACTGCTTCCGGAAGACAGGTGACCGCGCAGCAAGCACCGCCCTGTGGGCAGCAAATGTTTCTTGTTGAACGTCGAAGGTCACATCTGCTGCGGACGTATCCTCTAACATCTTGCGAAAATGCTGTAGTGCGTTAGGGGGTGGCACATCAATTTCACACAATGGTTTAGTTTCAGACACCCTTAATTGGCCTAAAACAGTGATGACACATTCGATCACAAGGCAGTCATCTCGGACATACACTGAATCCTCCAACGCCTCCCTTCTTATACACCTCTCCTTACCCCAGGTAGCCTCTGCGAAGCTGTCAGATTTGAATCGAAATGGCTCCTCATCCTCTTCAAAGAATACACTTGACAATAACGATTTGGGCTTTCCAGTGACTTGATCAATCAGTCTTATGTCGACGACCGCTGGCGCCTTCCCATACTTGCTCATGAACTCAACAAAAACTGATATGAATCCCTCACTGTCGTCGCCATAACCCTCTGGGTAGTACAAGATAGCCCAGTCGAATCCCCCAACCCTGAAGGTGCTGGAGCGGATGAAACCATCAGCATTGACGTCCATGCCAACAATACCGTGACTAAACTGACAGATCTTCAATCGGTGGGCGCCTTGCACTGCCTGATATGCGCAGGACGATATGGTTGTTGACGCCATTACTCTCTGCTTTGTGTGCTGTGGTGCCCCTGCAACATTAGCACATTCGTGTACGTTAAATATATCTATCTACAAGAAATCAATCGCTTAATCGTACTCCCTCCGTCCCACAATATAAGATCGTGTTGCAAGCTGTTACTAGATAGATCGAACTCATAAAGTTCCAGAGGAAAAGAGAAGATGCAATGCCTGATTCCAGTTCTAGGTGGAATCAAGAATGGATCCACATTTCACCCAATCACCAAAAAAAGAAACGAATTCCTGTTCTAAGAGGAATCAAGAAAGCACACGCATTGGTTCCAATAATCCATAGGATCCAAAAGAAGACGGCGAATGTCGGATTGAAGCAACCTAGACGGGGGGCTCCTTACCTTCAATGTTGCCGGCGGCGGACCTACAGCGTGTTGGCGGCAGGGGGGGTGGTGCGTGGCGGCGGCCGTGCCTTTCGCTCTTCGCGCTATGGAGCAGAGGTGCCCAAACCCAGCACACGCGTAAACGGACCTGGCATGGCACGGCACGCGGAAACCTGTTTATAAGCGGGCCGTGTCATTCTGACACGCGGGCCGAGCACGGCACATTAACTAAACGGGCCAGTCCAACACGGCGGAATGTGTGCCGGGTTTCGGGGCATTTTTAGCCTTTTGGGCCAATTACCTTTAAAAAAATAAAAAATAAAAATAAATAAAGGTCCATGTCAGAGACCTCCTCTTCGGGGGAGCTCCTAGTCGGCGCTGCAAGCGCCGGTTAGCGCTCGCAGCGGGAGCTAGCGGGCTGGCCCAATCGACGAGAAAAAACAGTAAAAGACTACGATGCAAAAACTGGAACTCGAACCCATCACCTAAGGAATAGCAACCTAACACCCAAACCACCAGAGGAGCTCAGCTTGTGAACTACCAGAAACGATGTAGGTTTGACCACTCCTCTACAGATATATAATATACCCAGAGTTAGTTATTTGAAAAAGAAATTCACAAAAAAATCATGAATATGAAAAATGGTTCGTGAAAAATGGAAAAAGATCATCAATTTCGAAAAAACCTTCATCCTTTTTGAAAAAGTTCACAAATTTGAAAAGAAAATTCACTATTTTTGAAGAAAAGTTCATCGAATTCGAAAAAGTTCATCAAATTTCAAAAAAAGTACATGGATTTTGGAAAGAAATCATTGAATTGAAAAAATGTTCATCAATTTTCAAAGAAGTTCATCACAATTTGAAAAAGTTCATGGATTTCGAAAAAAATCATCGATGTTGAAAAAACAAGTTCACAGATCTGAGAAAAGTTCATCAATTTTCAAAAAGTTCATCGGATTTGAACAAAGTTCATCATATTTTTAAAAAGTTCATCGAATTGAAAATAGTTCATTGGATTTGAAAAAAAAAGTTCATCGGATTGAAAAAAGTTCATCAGATTTAGAAAAGTTCACTGATCTTTAAAATAAGTTCATCAAAATGTTAAAACGTTCATTCATTTTGAAAAGAGAGCTAATCAAGTTTGAAAAAAAGTTCATTGAAATTGAAAAAAAAAATCAGCAAACTTGAAAAAATTTCATTGATTTAAAGAAAAATTTCATGAATTAGAAAACAATATCGTCTATTTCGAAACATTTCACGCACTTAAGAAAAAAGGAAACAGGAAACAAAAAAATAGGGAAAAAAACATGGAGAACATAGTGGGCATTTCCTGCATTTATAAGAAGGCTGAAAGGAGGTTTGTAATCGCGAGTGGCGTAGGTGGCCTAGTGGTTACTGGAGGGATCTAGCAATAGAAAGATCGCTGGTTCGATTCCTGGGTACGCACACGTTCCCTTTGCCATCCTTTTTTGAGTGTCAAACAGGTACTTGGGCCGAGCCCATCTAACTCCGCTGCAGGCGCCAGTTTGCGAAAACAGCTGTAACCGGCGCCCGCAGCGCCAAATAGGGATTACCCCTCTTCGGCGCCTTATGCGCCGCTTCGCTCGGCTGGCGCTCGTAGCAGCCTCGCACGGGCCGGCCCAGCTAGCGCGATCGCTATTTCCGTTCGGTTCGAGGCAGGTGCGTTCGTTCGTTTCTTCCTTTGTTTTTTTTTCGGTTTTCGTCGCTTCTTCATTCATCTAGAAATAACATGGATTAAAATTTTATGAACTTGAAAAAGTTCATCAGTTCTGAAAAAAGTTCATCAACTTTGAAGCAAATTTCACAAAAAATGGAAAAAGTTCATCGAATTTCAATAAAAGTTCGTGAACTTTGAGAACAGTTCATCAAAATTTGAAAAAACAATTCATCAAAGTTGAAAATAGTTCACCAAGTTTGAAAAAAGTTCATCAAAAATTGAAAAAAAGTTCATCAAATTTGATAATAGTTCACCGAGTATAAAAATAGTTCATCGATCTAAAAGAAGTTCATCGGAAATTGAAAAAAGTTCACCGAGGTTGAAAAATTTTCATCGAAAATTGAGAAAAAAGTTCATCAAATTTGAAAATAGTTCACCAAGTTTAAAAAATCATTGAATTTGAAAAAAGTTCATCGAAAATTGAAAAAAAGTTCACCGAATTTGAAAAACAGTTAATTGAATTCGAAAAAGGTTCATTAATATAGGAAAGCGTTCATCAATTTGCAGAAAAAAATCATGAAGAGAGAATGTTTCTCGAAATAGAAAAAAGAATGGAAAAAGGAACGGATGAAGAAGAAAAGAGTGCAAACATGTATGCGAACACAAGATGTGAAGTGGTTGATTGGTTATCGTTCTATACTCTAGGTTGCTGTTCGCGGGATCGAATCACAGATCTGGCGCAATTTTTGCAGTTTAGGAAACAAGAAAAATAAATCAAAATGGGTCGGCCCGACCGTGATGAGGGGGTGTGCGCCCGTTAGTAGAATGAACAGTATCGGGCGCTGAGGGCGCCGAATAGGATTTGGCTCCGTGTCAGGCCTCATCTTGGCGGAAAACGGGCGTGCCACGGGCCAAAAACGGGCCGTTGTCGCATGCCTGGTCGGGTCCATTACGTGTCGGGCACGCGTCATCGTGGGTCGACCCACGAAAAACACCTGTTTGGCCAGCTCCATCAGGGAGGGTCCCAATATACAATTTTTTTCATGGGAACTAGTATTAATATGTCCTAAATCCTCACTGTCACACAATACCACATGGTTGTTAATAGGGCCGAGATATTCGTCACCCTCTCTTATTATATCACTACACCATATGTTTACGTCCCATAATTTTGTACTACATCGAAAGTGAAATGAGAAGGTCTTCGATTTCATGGTCCAATTTGAGGTAGGGAACGATCTTCAGATACTGATACGTCTTCAACGTATTTATAATTTTTTATTGTTCCATGTTATTATATTATCATTTTTGGATGTTTTATATTTAATTTATAGCAACTTTATATCATTTTTGGGGACTAATCTATTGACATAGTGTCCAGTGCCAGTTGCTGCTTTTTGCTTGTTTTTTTACTTCGCAGAATATCAGTACCAAACGGAGTCCAAACGCAGCGAAACTTTTTGGAGATTTTTTCTGGACCAGAAGACACCCAGTGGGCCAAGAAAGCACCAAAGGGGAGGCCCGTGGGGAGTACAACCCACCAGGGCATGCCTAGGAGCCCAGGTGTGCCCAGGGGAGTTGTGTCCCCCACGGAGACCTCCCCCACCACCTCTTCGCCCAATAAATTCTCAAATATTCCAGAAACCCTAAGATAGTCGACGAAACACAATTCCAGTTGCTGCAAGTTCGAGAACCACGAGATCCAATCTAGACACCATCACAGAGGGGTTCATCATTCTCATTGGCGCCTCTCCGATGATGCGTGAGTAGTCCACCATAGACCTACGGGTCCATAGGCAGTAGCTAGATGGATTCCTCTCTTTTTTTGATTCTAAATACAATGGTCTCTTGGAGATCTATTTGATGTAACTATTTTGCGGTGTGTTTTTTGGGATCCGATGAACTTTGAGTTTACGATCAGATCTATATCCATGAATATTATTTGAGTTTTCTTTGATCTCTTATATGCATGATTATTTATAGCCTCGTATTTCTTCTTCGAATCTTTGGTTTAGTTAGGCCAACTAGATCGTTTTTTCTTGCCATGGGAAGAGGTGCTTTGTAACACCCACGATGCGGCTATATCTCCCACCTGTCGAAGCACGACTTAGAGGCATAACCGCATTATGGTTTTGTCGCAAGAAGGGTCATCTTCACACAATCCCATGTAATGAACAAGAAAGGGATAAAGAGTTGGCTTACAATCGCCACTTCACACAATGAACATATAATAAGTCATACACCATTCAGAGTACATACATATAGTCCGACTACGGACGAAGCCAAAAGAAAAGAAGATAACCCAACTGCTAGATCCCTGATCGTCCCAACTGGGCTTCACTACTGATCAACAAGAAACAAAACATAGCAACAACTAAGATCTTCGTTGAGCTCCCATCTGAGCTCTGTTGCATCACCTGCACTGGTATCATCGGCACCTGCAACTGTTGTGATAGTATCTGGTGAGTCACGAGGACTCAGCAATCTCAAAACCCGCGAGATCAAGACTATTTAAGCTTATGGGTAGAAAGTGGTAAAGTGGTGAGGCTGCAGCAGCGACTAAGCATGGTATGGTGGCTGACATATGCAAATAAGAGTGAGAAGAGAGCAAATGGAACGGTCGTGAACTAGCAATGATCAAGAAGTGATCCTGAACTCCTACTTACGTCAAACATAACCCAGAAACCGTGTTCACTTCCCGGACTCTGCCGAGAAGAGACCATCACGGCTACACACGCGGTTGATGCATTTTAATTTGGATATGGTGTCAAGTTATCTACAACCGGATATTAACAAATTCCCATCTGCCTATAACCGCAGGCACGGCTTTCGAAAGATTATACCCTGCAGGGGTGTCCCAACTTAGCCCATGACAAGCTCTCGCGATCAACGAAGGAATATACCTTCTCCCAGGAAGACCCGATTAGACTCAGAATCCCGGTTTACAAGACATTTCGACAATGGTAAAACAAGACCAGCAAAGCCTCCCGCTGTGCCGACAAATCCCGATAGGAGCTGCACATATCTCGTTCTCAGGGCACACCGGATTGTCCAAACTTCCGGTAGGCCAGCCCAGAGTTGCCCCTGGTGGCCACCAGCGGCTGACAGGTTGGACCAACACTCACGGCGAGCACTGGCCTGGGGGGGGGGGGTAAAATAAAGATGACCCTTGAGTCTGCAGAACCCAAGGGAAAAAGGCTTAGGTAGGCAAATGGTAAAACCAAGGTTGGGCCTTGCTGGAGGAGTTTTATTCAAAGCGAACTGTCAAGGGGGTCCCATAAATCACCCAACCGCGTAAGGAACGCAAAATCCAGGAACATAACACCGGTATGACGGAAACTAGGGCGGCAAGAGTGGAACAAAACACCAGGCATAAGGCCGAGTCTTCCACCCTTTACCAAATATATAGATGCATTAATAATATAAGAGATATTGTGATATCCCAACATAATCCTGTCCATCATGGAGCAATCTTCAACTTCACCTGCAACTAACAACGCTATAAGAGGGGCTGAGCAAAGCGGTAACATAGCCAAACAAAGGTTTGCTAGGAAGGGTGAAAAGGTTAGAGGCTGACATGGCAATATGGGAGGCATGGCAGACAAGTGATAGGTAGCGCAACATAGCGATAGAACGAAGCAACTAGCAAGCAAAGATAGAAGTGATATCGAAGGTAATGGTCATCTTGCCTGAAATCCCGCAAGGAAGAAGAACGAGTCCATGAAGAAGACAAACAGACGTAGTCGAACGAATCCTCACAACTCCGGAACGAAACCGAAGCTAACGAGAGAAGCAACCCGGAAAGAAGCAAACAACATGGTAAACGCACAAGCATAATCATGGCATGATGCACAACCAAATATGATGCATGTCCGGTTTAATGAGCCATGGCATGGAAAAGCAAACAACACTACAATTTAAGTGGAGCTCAATATGCAACGAGTTGCATATTGACGGAACACCACATCAATTATTTAGTTCTCTCTCGGTTATGTGCCCAACAGTATTAAATGTTGTTAAACATGGCAAGGGGTGAAGCATAATTAAACTAACAATTTAGGCAAGTTTAAATGAGGCCGGAACAACAAACAACAATTCCGGAAAGTCCCCATGTCATTTAGTAGTTTAAAGCAAACACAATTTTAAGCATTTAAATGTTGTTATCATGATGTGGATGACATATACAAGTTTATGCAATTTTTATGAAAATGTTGACATGAGCATGATAAGGAGCATTTGGTCACCATGGCAGAATGAAAAGGGTGCCACGGCGGCGAAACAACAATGGTGCCACGGCAACATATCCGAAAATGATGCCATGGCAACATATCCAAAAATGATGCCACGACAACATATCGGTTCCGGTAGCTCACGGAGATACCGGTGCAAAAGGAGGCGTGCGGATGCGTGTCATGCAAGGATGGTGGGGTGATCCCGGATTCCAGGTGTCCCACATAACGGCGGCATGGCTTACGGCGAACGTGCAAGGAACAATTCGGACACGGTCCAAACATAGGGTGCATCTCATACAACAAATGCATTCGGTCCACGGACGTCGTCTCGGTGTTATACCTTTGAAGCGTGCATTCGGTGCGGAATGCGTTTCGTAGAGGGAAGTAGACGTTCTCGTGATGTAGTGGAAGTAGTCGTACTCGTGTCGTAGTGGAAGTAGAGGTACATGACGTCTTGTCGAAATCACGGCAACGGTAGTTGTACACACGTTGTAGTCGAACTTGACGGAGCCAATGTCCTCGAGGGTAGTCGTGGTACTTGGGGTCTTCAGACTTGCCGGTCTTGGTTCTTGCGACGGTAGTCGTTCATGTTTCGTAGTCGTACATGTCAGCGGTAGTGGTACACGTTGCAGTGGACTTGGCGAAAAGCACCACGGCGGTAGTTGTATGCTGGTCGGAGGGGAACTTGGCGTCGCTGGACTTGGCGATCCAGAGACGGCAGCAAGGCAACGCAAAAGGGGCTGGCATGAGCAAGGCAAGGCAGCAACATGGGCATGGCTGCTACCTGAGTCCAAGGCAGAGGGCGGCCGGGGCTGGGAACGGGCGTTGGAGAGGAAGCAGACGAGGAGGAGGCCGCAGGAGGGCGACGAAGCAGCAGAGGCGAGGGAATGACGGAGGACAGAGGTCCGGCGAGGCAGCAGAGGGATGGCGGCGCGCGAGAAGAGCAACGGCAGCAGGGCGTGGTCGAGACGAAGCAGAGGCTGGGCGCTGGCCTTGGCGCGGGCTTCGGCAAGGGGAGCAGAGGCCAACGGCGAGCTAGGGCGCGAGGCACAGAGACCGAAGGGCGCGTCTGCAGCGGAGGGAGGCGGCCATGGCGCAGCCACGAGCGCATAGCTCGGGTCGCGGGCGAGGAGGAGATGGAGAGATGGGGCGCAGAGGAGGTCCGGCCTGGTCCGCTTCTCCGGCGAGGGCGGAACGCGGGGTCGAGGGGGAGGCGCGAAGGCGGCGTGGCTATGGACGACGGCAAGGAGGGTTGAGGGCGGCGGCGCTCCTGGTCGCAGCGACCGGAGGGGCGACGGGGCATGGTTGCGGGGTGGAGGAGGCGCTCGAACGAGGACGAGGGCGCACGAGGGTGGCGGCGGAGGGGATCGAGGAGAGGGAGAGAGGCTGCAAGGGGGATGAGGGAGGAGCGTGGGATCCTCTCCCTGGCTCGATGCGGTGCATGAGTGTGGCTGCGGGCAGAGGAGGAACGAGAGGAGGGGGATCAGGGAGAAAGCATGGGGGCTGGGCTAGGTTTAAGAGGGATTAGATGGGCTGGGCCTAGGCTGCTGGGCTGCGGCTGGTCTGAGAGGTTGGTTGGGTCGGCCCAGGTGGAGAAAGAAGTGGCCAGAGGCCCGGCTGGGCTCTCTCTCTCTACTAAAAGAAAAGAAAAAAAACAGAGATTAAGAAAGAAAAGAAAGAGGGGTTAGGGGAAGAAGTTGGACACGCAGATAGTTTTCCCGAACTCACAAAAATATGCTCTTTCCAAGAAAAATAGAAAGGCCATGATTGAAAGATGTAAATTCAAACTCATTTGAATTTAATTCAAATGGGTTTGAACTAGGACTTGATAAAAGGAAGGTCCAAAAATGTTCGGATTTTTGGCGGAGCTCCGGAAAATGGCAAAAGAATTATTGGCAAGGTTAGAGAGTCAAAACTTGAAGAAGAAAAGGCTAAGGGATTTAATATGCAAGTGTGTTATGATCAGTTCCAAATAAATGGAATAATTTATAATATCTCCCTAAATATCGGGAGGGTATGTTATAAAGAGAAATCACCATGTGGATATCCCTCGATTTAAATAGATCAAAAGATCTATGCAATTTATTTAGTTGAGTTTTAAAAATTAATGATATGATGGCATGCACATGATGCAATGAAGAAAGCAACAAGCAAAAACAAATCACACAACGAATCTCGGAAACCCTGGAAGGCATGTAAAGCTCCGGTCTTGGGGCGTTACATGCTTTGTGATGGGTTTGATCTTGTTGTGTTCTTTCCCAGTGACAGAAAGAACAGCTGGACACACATGTATCGTTGCTATTAAGGATAACAAGATGGGACTATTACTACATGAATAGATCTTGTCTATATCATGTCATCGTTCTTATTGCATTACTCTGTTTCTCCATGAACTTAATACACTAGATGCATGCTGGATAGCGGTCGATGTGTGGAGTAATAGTAGTAGATGCAGGCAGGAGTCGGCCTACTAGTCTTGGACGTGATGCCTACATATTGATCATTGCCTTGGATATCGTCATAATTATTCGATCGTCTATCAATTGCCCAACAGTAATTTGTTTACCCACCATGTGCTATTTCTCGAGAGAAGCCATTAGTGAAATCTACGGCCCCCGGGTCTATTCTTTATCATATTTGCTTTGAGATCTATTTCTATTTGCTTTTATTTTCAGATCTATTATCTCAAAAACCCAAAAATACCTTGCCGCACTTTTTTATTACTTATTTTATTTTGTGGTTTATCGAGAGCTATTTATCCAATCTACCACAAATTTATCTATCTTTTATCGTGGAGGGATTGACAACCCCCTTTACGCGTCGGGTTGTAAGTATTTATTCTTTGTGTGCAAGTACCGTTCTCCTACTGGATTGATATCTTAGTTTCACAACTGAGGAAAATACCTACTGTATCTGTACGACATCATCCCTTTCTCTTTGGGGAAATACCGACGCAGTTTCAAGCGACATCAGGTACTTTTCTAGAGAGATCGCTGGATCCATGGGCATGTTCCGTACATAGGGTTGCTCATGAGGCAGGAGCGCATAGAGGATCAGAATAGGTTACACACGGAACGTGGATTTACGCAGATTCAAATTCTTATGTTGAGGTAATACTTTACACCCCGCATGTCATTGTATTACCGTGCTCGGATGCAAGGGCATACTCGGAGGGTTCCGAATGTACGGGCCTAATTGTCCGGTGCCCGGGCAAACGGACGCCCCTGCCATAGGCAAACACAACAACCAAATAGCACATAAACCGCGCGCACCCAAACAACCAAGCAGCCACACAAATGATCAGCCACGATAATACAACTGGCCGGGTGCAATAGGACGACGAGGCATTTGGCCAGCCCACCCGGCCGCTAGAAATAATCCCGCGTAGGAGAATCGAATAGCCGTAGTGGGCAAAGTGAAGGAAATATGCCCTAGAGGCAATAATAAAGTTATTATTTATTTCCTCATATCATGATAAATCTTTATTATTCATGCTAGAATTGTATTAACCGGAAACATAATACATGTGTGAATACATAGACAAACATAGTGTCACTAGTATGCCTCTACTTGACTAGCTCGTTGATCAAAGATGGTTGTGTTTCCTAACCATAGACATGAGTTGTCATCTGATTAACGGAATCACATCATTAGGAGAATGATGTGATTGACTTGACCCATTCCGTTAGCTTAGCACTTGATCGTTTAGTATGTTGCTATTGCTTTCTTCATGCCTTATACATGTTCCTATGACTATGAGATTATGTAACTCTCGTTTACCGGAGGAACACTTTGTGTGCTACCAAACATTACAACGTAACTAGGTGATTATAAAGGAGCTCTACAGGTGTCTCTGAAAGTACATGTTGAGTTGGCGTATTTCAAGATTAGGATTTGTCACTCCGATTGTTGGAGAGGTATCTCTGGGCCCTCTCTGGGCCCTCTCCTCTCTCCCTTCCTTTCCCCCTCCTAATCCAACTAGTAAAAGAGGGAGTCCTACTCCCGGTGGGAGTAGGACTCCTCCCTGGCGCGCCTCCTCTTGGCTGGCCGCCCCTCCCCCTTGATCCTTTATATACGGGGGCAGGGGGAACCTCTAGACACAACAATTGATCTCTTGATCTCTTAGCCATGTGCGGTGCCCCCTCCACCATATTCCACCTCGGTAATATCGTAGTGGTGCTTAGGCAAAGCCCTGCGTCGGTAGCATCATCAACACCGTCATCACGCCGTCGTGCCGAGGGAACTCTTCCGCAAAGCTTTGGTGGATCGGAGTTCGTGGGACATCATCGAGCTGAACGTGTGCTAAACTCGGAGGTGCCGTACGTTCGGTACTTGATCGGTCGGATCGTGAAGACGTACGACTACATCAACCGCGTTGTGCTAACGCTTCCGCTTTCGGTCTATGAGGGTACGTGGACAACACTCTCCCCTCTCGTTGCTATGCATCACCATGATCTTGCGTGTGCGTAGGAATTTTTTTGAAATTACTACGTTCCCCAACAGTGGTATCAGAGCCAGGTTTTATGCGTAGATGTTATATGCACGAGTAGAACACAAGTGAGTTGTGGGCGATGCAAGTCATACTTCTTACCAGCATGTCATACTTTGGTTCGGCGGTATTGTTGGATGAAGCGGCCCGGACCGACATTACGCGTACGCTTATGCGAGACTGGTTCTACCGACGTGCTTTGCACATAGGTGGCTGGCGGGTGTCATTTTCTCCAACTTTAGTTGAACCGAGTGTGGCTACGCCCGGTCTTGGAGAAGGTTAAAACAACACTAACTTGACGAACTATCGTTGTGGTTTTGATGCGTAGGTAAGAACAGTTCTTGTTCAGCCCGTAGCAGCCACGTAAAACATGCAACAACAAAGTAGAGGACGTCTAACTTGTTTTTGCAGGGCATGTTGTGATGTGATATGGTCAAGACATGATGCTAAATTTTATTGTATGAGATGATCATGTTTTGTAACAAAGTTATCGACAACTGGCAGGAGCCATATGGTTGTCGCTTTATTGTATGCAATGCAATCGCCCTGTAATTGCTTTACTTTATCACGGTAGCGATAGTCGTAGAAGCAATAGGTGGCGAAACAACAACGATGCTACAATGAAGATCAAGGTGTCGCGCCGGTGACGATGGTGATCATGACAGTGCTTCGGAGATGGTGATCACAAGCACAAGATGATGATGGCCATATCATATCACTTATATTGATTGCATGTGATGTTTATCCTTTATGCATATTATTTTGCTTCGATTGACGGTAGCATTATAAGATGATCTCTCACTAAATTTCAAGGTATAAGTGTTCTCCCTGAGTATGCACCATTGCGAAAGTTCTTCGTGCTGAGACACCACATGATGATCGGGTGTGATAGGCTCTACGTTCAAATACAACGGGTGCAAAAAAGTTGCACACGCGGAATACTCAGGTTAAACTTGACGAGCCTAGCATATACAGATATGGCCTCAGAACATTGAGACCGAAAGATCGGGCGTGAATCATATAGTAGAAATGATCAACATAGTGATGTTCACCATTGAAAACTACTCCATCTCACGTGATGATCGGACATGGTTTAGTTGATTTGGATCATGTGATCACTTAGATGATTAGAGGGATGTCTATCTAAGTGGGAATTCTTAAGTAATATGATTAATTGAACTTTAATTTATCATGAACTTAGTGCCTAATAGTTTTTTTGCTTGTCTATCACTACAAAAAAAATACACTTCCGTGATGATATGTGTTTGTCACAGTAGGTCGCGTTTTTTGTCATGCATGTACATCCATGACGATTTTATGACAGAATCAAGATAGTCATACCTGTGATGTCGTAGAAGTGTTCCATGACATTACCAAAATTATCATCACGGAAGTGTCCACTTCCATGACGATAAATCACGCGTCACAGAAGTGCTTTCGTCAAGGGTGACCGACACGTGGCATCCACCGTAATGGAACGCCGTTAAGCTATCGGGTCGGGTTTTGGATCCGATAACCCGTTAACAGCCCCGACAAATGGGGATTTTCCACATGTAAAATCATCATTGACTGGAGGAAACACGTGTCGGCTCATTGTTGGGACAGATGTCATCCACTCATTGGACGGAAGGCACCTATGATACGTCTACACGTGGCACGGCCCAATAGAGGCCCATTCCTGTGAAAAGGCCGGCCCAATAAAAATTAGCAGGCCAGCCCATATAAGGCCTACTTGTGTCAGGTCCATTTAAACCCACGACCCATATGAGATGTGCCAATTCGGCCCATCAACGGCCCGTTAAAGATTTGACACCATTGCAGCACATCGTCAGTTCGAGCCCGTTAACAGCCTGCTATATATTTGGGCTCAATATCGGCCCGATGAGATTTCGGCCTGTTAATGGCCCATTTAATGGATGGGCCAATTTTCAGGATGTACATCTTTCGGCCTTTTAGCGACCCATTTAAATGTTGGGCTAATTTCCGGCCCGGTGTGTCTTTCAGCCTGTTGACGGCCCATAAATCTGATGGGCCATTTGTTGTCGGACCTGAGTTTCGGCCTTTTAGCGGCCCGTTTAAGTGTTGGGCCAATTTCTGGCCCGATGTCACTTTCAGCCTCTTGACGGCCCATAAATCAGTTGGGCCATTTGTAGTCGGACCTGAGTTTTGGCCTTTTAGCGACCCATTTAAGTGTTGGGCCAATTCCCGGCCCTGTGTGCCTTTCGGCCTGTTAACGGACCATAAATGAGTTGGGCCATTTGTAGTCGGACCTTAGTTTTGGCCTTTTAACGGCCCATGCCCTTCATGGTCCAATACCAGCCCGGTTTCTCTTTCGGCCTGCTAAAGGCCCACAACACAGTTGGGCCATTTACAATACGACCTGACTTTCGGCCTCTTAGCGGCCCATGGTCTTCATGGTCCAGTACAAGCCCGCTGTCTCTTTCGGCCTGCTAAAGGCCTACAGTATAGTTGGGCCATATGTAGCCCAAACTTAGTAACGGCCTGTTAACGGCCCGTGAAATAAATTGGGGCCACCTGTTGCCCGCTTTGATGTCGGCCTGTTAACGACCCGGGAGGTAAGAGGGCCGACCATTAACTTTCGGCCTAGTAACGGCCCATTAACTTAATGGGCCCACTAAAGTTCGTACATGTCTTTAGGCCAAATTAGATAATTTGAGCCCATTACGACGAGCAATTATGCACAGGACCAAAACCGATCAAGCAAAGGTACGGCATACAGGGAATAACGTTGCACATCCAGCATATATTACAGGAAATTACATCCACTGGGCAATCAAAGATTGATGCCAGTGCAAATAAATGAGCAGAACCTAACCATCTACAACGTCACAATCTGCAACCTCAGCACAGATGACGCCCATAAGCATGTGGGCAAGTTCTTGCTGCTTTGCTACACTGTCTCTGAAAACATTGATCAGTTGTTGTGTCGCACGACTCTGCACCTCTGATTCATCCACCATTTCCATCATTGCTTCAGCCATTAATTGGTTCACAAACATACATTTATTCCGTTGCATTCGAGACAGAGGATACTGAACAGATTCAGATGGCGATTTTGGCAGGCTTGTATTATTGATAGTGGAGAGTGTCTCGACCACTGCATCATAACATAAATTAGGACGGGAACCAAACAGATTAATCATGAGTTATTGCCATATTACCTGGCCTAGATTTACTGGAAAGAAACAATGGGGTTGCCTTGCTGTTTTCAGAGTTTGTCTTCTTATCTTCAGCAGCCTGCACAAAATTAACACACTAGCATTGCTATCATTGTCCAAGTCAGATAATAGGAAAGCATCATTGACACAACGAACGTTTGGGCAACTAGCCTACACCAAATTAACACAATATGGCACAGCTATCATCAGCCAGGTAAGGTAGTACGAAAGCAACATTGACACAATGAATGAATGGGCAACCAGAGAAGCACTACAATTCAGTAATGTGCGTGATATGAGATAGTACATTCATGCAGCTCAGTATGCAAAACTATGAGGCAGTTTTCCTTACAAAAATCAACATTGGCGCCTTTAACATTTTGCTACAACTAATTTTAGATCAGATAAAGGTTAGATTCACGCCGATTAACAAAATACATGTTGATGTAAAAATATAGTGATATACAACAGGTACTTACATCAGCATTGGAGCACAGAGAATTCCCGCAAGATATTTTCCTCGAATACGATCCCAATGGAGGAAGTCTTCTATCGTTTAACCTTATTTTCTAAAAGAGAGATGGGTAAGAAACATGTAGAAAATATGATCAGGATGCTATAAAATTTCATGATGTGAGGATACGCACACGCTTCTTAGAATGGAGTTGACATTCTTTTGCTGGACTGGAGCGGACTAGTTCTTTGGCCACTGGAATCTGCTTATTATCAGTGGGAGTTGGGTTTCTCTGTGCTGGAGCAGTATCTATGAAAAATGGAGTTGGTTTATTATCTCCTGGCGTTTGGATCTTTTGCAAAGACCTGGTTTGTAACCCTTCAGATTCTAACATAGCCGTCTTCCCCTTGCATGCCTTATATAGAAGAATGGTGATTCAGTTATAAAACATGCTACAGCAGAGATGGAATAGGTACTGAAGAATAGAAAGGCATGACATATTGACATGTATTCCCTCCATCCGGAAATAAATGGATGGGTCTAGGCGTATTTCAGTTCTAGATACATCCAGTTTTATCCATTTCTGCGACATTTAATCCGGACGGAGGGAGTATGATGTAAGAGCTAGGGATACGACAGGACAACACAGTAAAAAAACACTGAAAAACCCACTGCAGAACCAAAGTATTCAAACCCACTGATATGAGATAGTACACTCATGCAGCTCAGGATGCAAAACTACCAGGCAGTTTTCCTTACAAAAATCAACATTGTGGCCTTTAATCATACATTTTGCTACAACTAAATTTAGATCAGATAAAGGTTGGATTCACGCCGATTAACAAAATACATGCTGATGTAAAAATATAGTGATATACAACAGGTACTTACATCTACATTGGAGCACAGAGAATTCCTGCAAGAATCTTTCCTCATAAACGATACCATTGCAGAAATTCTTCTATCTGTTAAGCTTATTTTCTAAAAGAGAGATGGGTAAGAAACATGTAGAAAATATGATCAGCATGCTATAAAATTTCATGATGCAAGGATACGCACACGCTTCTTAGAATTGAGTTGACATATTTTTGCTGGACTGGAGCGGACTAGTTCTTTGGCCACTGGAATCTGCTTATTATCAGTAGGAGTTGGGTTTCTCTGTGCTGGAGCAGTATCTATAAAAACTGGAGTTGGTTTATTATCTCCTGGCGTTTGGATCTTTTGCAAAGGCCTTGTTTGTAACCCTTCAGATTCTAACATAGTCGTCTTCCCCTTGCATGCCTTGTATAGAAGAATGGTGCTTTAATTATAAAACATGCGACAACAGAGAGATGGAATAGGTACTGAAGAATAGAAATGCATGAAATATTGACATGTATTCCCTCCATCCAGAAAAAAATGGATGGGTCTAGGCGTATTTCAGTTCTAGATACATCCTTTTTTATCCATTTCGGCAACATGTAATCCGGACGGAGGGAGTATGGTGTAAGAGCTAGGGATACGACAGGACAACACAGCAAAAAAACACTAGTTGAATGTAAAACTATATGCTAGCGGAATACGTACATAAATAACTAAGGCAACATACACGTGTATGATTGGGAAAATAAGATGGTATTGCAACAGAGCACTAGAACAACACTTCAATGTAAAAAACATGGTATGGCAGACAGATGAAGTACATACTGATGAATAACAATGCATAAGATATTCAGAAGCATGATGTCCAAATTAAGCAGATGGCATTGCGATAGAGTAGAATGACAGTACTTGAATTTGAAAACATGTTATCATGAATGGAATAGGTACTGAAAAACAGGAAGGCATGACATATTTACATGCATGATCAGCATGCTAAGCACATGGCATTGCAACAGAGTAGATACACTCCAGGACATTATATGCATGTTGTACCCATATCACAGGCCAAGTTAGAGCAAGGACCTTGTGGGGTGAAGAGGATTCATCATCTTTCTGCAAGTCTTCTGAAGAACTGCCTTTACATGTTCCATCATATTGGGTATCATTGACATCAAGTTTATTGGCCTTTACATTGCTCCGTGAGGTTCTTGTGGATATGTCAGTGTGTGCAATTATATCTGACATGCATGGAAGACAACTAGTAGTTAGATTTATGTAATGAGTGCCTGTAGGAGACGACATAAATAGTAGGACTGGGGTTAACTAGCAGCAACAGGTCTCATAAACTAAAGGGAGAACACAGATGAAAGCTACAGAATATGTATCGTTTGTACTCGAGATTAACTAGATGGCACACAAAAGTATTAAAGAACAACATAGGTAATACTAGAAGTGGTATAATACTATAATCACCAGCCTGTGGGATAGCATTGGCTGATGGATGATAACTATGGAACAACGTTACCTAAAGAACAAGTATCTTAGCTGAACTATGGAACAGCGTGAACTCCTGAACAAGACCCGTAAGAGATCAACATGAATATACAGTGAAATGTGATGATCTATTTTCCATGCTTAGATGAATAACAAAGCCATAAATGTTGCACACAAGTAAGATGAGGGTACAACCCATCTGGCTGCCATCCATAGGAGTGAGCATCATGTGCTGACTTGTCGATGGCCCTGCAGTTGTTGTGGCTGTCCATGTCGGGCACGTGCATTCGATGCAGGGAACTGTTGAGTGGGGACTGTAGCTCCCTTCTGGTGTATGCTTCCCTTGTTGGAGCAGCTGCGGTGAGTCGGAAGACGGTGTGTCTGAAGATGCAGATAACGATAATGTTAAGAACGACATATCTCTTTGATCTGAAGAAATACACTAAGAGATCAACAGAAAGGTACGAGAGTGGTCACACGTCTAGTTACTGAAGTCTAAATTGGGGTCACATGATTTGATTTTATTTCGGTACTGTCCGATCTACGCCGAATGGCTTGATGGCCGTCTTGTGCCTCCCAGCTGACACTATTCGGAATCTTCCCCGAAGAGCCAGCGACCAACGGCAGGGCAGCCTGCCTCCGCCGTCCGTGGCCCCGGCCAAAACCCCGCTCCCCGCCCCACCGCACTGCCGTGGTTGCGTCGCTCCCGGGCCAATCCACAAAGACTCCCCGTCATCCAGATCCGGCGACGGCAGTACCTTCAACCCACGCAACTCTAAAAGATAGCCATCTAAGCGCTGCTTCTGCGGTGAACTTGCGGCCCTGCACCCTTACGTTAGACACCAGCCAACCGGTAGCCTAGGAGCTTCGCCGCCTCGAGGGGTGCTGCTTCCCATGGAATTGATTGGCCCAGAATAAAAATTCAGACAACTGACGCCTAAATAAAGTGATTTGAGATGAGGGTGCAACCTATTTGGCGGCATGGTGAAGTAGGCAGGTCCAGCTGCCGAGTCGGTGAGGCCGGAGCGGTTGCGGTGGCGACCGGCGGCAGGGAAAGAGCGATGTCGTGACAGTCGACGGCTACGTGGAAGCAGCGCCAGGACTCTGGATGGATCCGAAGTTGGAGCCACTCCGGCACCATGAACAATGGCGGGGGTGAATCGGCTCCGGTACGGTTCACGCGGCCATCGTCGAGGTAGCACCAGCAGCACGGAGTAAGAGGCACATGACCCAGTGCACGCCGGCAATTGGACAGCGTCTCCGGCATTAGGGAGGAGGGTGGCTGTGAAATTGGTGCGGTGGGGGCGCCATGGAGGTGGGGATAAGGTTTCGCGGCTCGGGAGAAGGGAGCTTCCCGGGGAGAGGGTGATTTGGCGCCCACGAGGTATGAATGGGGGCGGGCGGGGGGGGGGGATTGGGAGGGGAGTGGAACCATGTCTTACATACGCATTTGTCTGAAATGTGAGGGGGAGTTACAGGTCTACCCTTGCCTATAGGCTTCTCGGCTTGGGTGTGTGTACTGAGGGTCGGGGATAGTAGAGTAACTTTGCTTCTCCCCAAATAGTGGGAGGGAGCGATTTTGGGCGAGGAGGGCGTGTTTTGAACTATAGTGGGCGCGAGCGATTTCGGGCGAGGAGAGCGTGTTTTGAAATAGTAGGCGCGAGCTATTTCGGGCGAGGAGAGCGTGTTTTGCCGACCATGGTTTATGAATTATTCGGCACATGTCATTTCGGCCGAGGAGAAGGCGCGCTTGGATGAAGTTACGAACCTACCCTCGATGTACAACGGGCCAATTGATGTGTGTCCCACATAGGATGGTAATTTCGCATCTCCCATTTATTTGCTCGGGCGAACTCCACCGAGCAGAGAGGATGTTTAACGGTTCATTCAAATTTTGGGAGAACGAGCATCCACGTCTACCTTACCAAGTCGATTCGAATCAAATTTTGAAATATTAGCTTGCCACTTCTTTTTTAGATGGAGAGATGTTGCTCGGGAGTAATGTGTTTTTACATGCTCGTTGCTAGCGATTTACTATATGACAAATAGTTGACCCACTCAAAAACGCGAATCAAACCCAAAATGAAATATCTCAATTCAATGAACTAGCTCGTTCAGTAGGTCAAAATAGTGAACTAAATCCAAAATTGAACACCTCAATCGAGTAGCATGTTGTACAATATTATAGTACTCCATGAACATGTTGAAAGTCAAATTAATGAACTTGTTTGATATACGCATATATCCGTTCATGTGTGGATTGCAGACAACATGTTCTCCAATTCAAATATTTGAATGCAAGTTTATATCGAAACATGGTTTATATCAGTCTTTGATGCATAAAACGCGACCTCCCCCTCTCCCGGACTCCTGTTCTCTCCCTCTCTCTCTCACTCTCTCGCCGACAATCTTCAATTCTGTCGCACACATCCGACACAAAAACCTTGTTGGTCCCTCTCCCTTTCTCTCCATCTCTCTCTCTCTCTCTCTCTCTCCGTGTGTGTGTGTGGGGGGGGGTCTTTCTAGTTCGCATTCATATATACACCATCTATAGGTCTCTCTCGCACACTATGTATGATACTCTAGCTAGTCCAAGCTAGATATCTTGGGTGCACTCATCGTACGCACACAAATTGCTTGGCTCTTTGCCCGTAACTCTCTCACGCACCACTATGTCGTCTCGGAGCTCTTCCCCCCTCTCTCAAACTCCCCATCCACCTGGGTCACACATACACATGCATATCTCACTCGCACTCGATAGGCCCATCTAAAACTCTATCTCTCTCCCTCGTTCTCTCTCCATCTCACACGCACACACACACACACACAATCTCATGCCCAGCTAGCCAAGTATGATGGTCTCTCACTCAATTGTAGGCACACGTAGTCCCCCCTATATGTATATGACTAGCTAATATTAGTCCCTGTTGGTGTCAAAACCGGCGGATCTCGGGTAGGGGGTCCCGAACTGTGCGTCTAGGCGGATGGTAACAGGAGACAAGGGACACGATGTTTTACCCAGGTTTGGGCCCTCTTGATGGAGGTAAAACCCTATGTCCTGCTTGATTAATATTGATGATGTGTGTTACAAGAGTAGATCTACCACGAGATCAAGGAGGCTAAACCCTAGAAGCTAGCCTATGGCATGATTGTTGTTCGTCCTACGGACTAAAGCCATCCGGTTTATATAGACACCGGAGAGGGCTAGGGTTACACAGAGTCGGTTACAATGGTAGGAGATCTACATATCCATATCGCCAAGCTTGCCTTCCACGCCAAGGAAAGTCCCATCCAGACACGGGACGAAGTCTTCAATCTTGTATCTTCATAGTCTTGGAGTCCGGCCGATGATGATAGTTCGGCTATCCAGACACCCCCTAGTCCAGGACTCCCTCAGTAGCCCCTGAACCAGGATTCAATGACGACGAGTCCAGCGCGCATATTGTCTTCGGCATTGCAAGGCGGGTTCCTCTTCCGAATAATCTACAGAAGATTGTAAACGCCAGGATAGTGTCCGGCTCTGCAAAATAAATTCCACGTACAACCGTAGAGAGAATAATATTTACACAAGTTCAATCTGCTAACGTATTTGGTGGCGTGACGTCACACCACTACCAAGCCTTTACTCGAATTGTTTTTATTGTACCACCTCAACGTGTTTAGCGAAGCGGTTTCCCTGGCATGTCTTGTCGAAGCAGAGATCGTGTTCCCCTTATTCCTGGATTCCCATCAATACAGACATGGGTAACCCAATCGCGCCATTGATTGCGGCGCTTGGGAGATAAGCGAGTTTTATCAGGCTGGCGGGGACACATGTTTTTGTCCTCCCATATAAGGGGATAAAGATCCAACCCTTTTACCTGCGCCTTCTTCCTCCTTGGCTTATCCATCTCCGCGAACTCGAGCTCCAGCGCCCAAGTCCGCACATCTCACCTCAACCTCCTCCAACTATGTCCGGAGCGGGAGGCAAGTGGATGGCCTCCTTCGTCACGGAGGGGCACATCCAGAAGCTGCGCACAGCCGGATATTTTTCCAGCAACATCGCGCATCGGCTCCCCGACGAGGGAGAGCTCATCCCCACCCCCAGGCCCCATGAGAGGGTAGTATTTCTTCCCCATTTCCTCCGCGGACTGGGCTTCCCACTCCATCCCTTTGTCCGGGGGCTCATGTTCTACTACGGCCTGGATTTCCATGATCTGGCCCCGAATTTCATCCTCAACATCTCGGCATTTATCGTCGTGTGTGAGGCCTTCCTCTGCATCCAGCCCCACATCGGCTTGTGGCTCAAGACCTTCAGTATCAAGCCGAAGGTTGTGAAGGGCAGTCAAGCGGAGTGCGGAGGCGCCATGGTGGGCAGGATGTCCCACGTTACTTGGCTTGAAGGCACTTTTGTGGAAACCATTAAGGGGTGGCAATCGGGGTGGTTCTACATCACCGAGCCGCGTGACCCTGAATGGGCAGCGGCCCCCGAATTTAGATCTGGCATCCCCACACGGCTCACCTCCTGGAAAGAGAGCGGCCGGACATGGGGTGATTCGGAGGAGTTGACCGGACTCCAAGCCTGCATCCAAAAGCTAGTGGACAAGAAGCTCAAGCTTGTCAATGTAGTCCAGGTCATGCTCATCCGCCGGATTCTCCCATGCCAACGACGGGGCTTCAACATGTGGGAGTTCGATCCGGCGCAACACCAGACTTTGAGCGGGCTCTTCGACACTACGTACGAAGATGTCTGGAAGGTGCTGTTCAAGGGCGCCGAGGCTCCCGCATCCGCTACCGAAGATCGCGGATTCAGCTCGCAGCGTCCGGCTGACGAGGTAAGTGATTTTGTCCTTTACGGGACGTTTGTTTTCCATAGTTTAACTCTGTGCGGGATCTAAACTCCCTTTCCTTTGACAGGGCTGGCTGAAGAAGGCCAAACAGACTATCTGTCCGGCCCCATTACCAGAGGACCCAGCGGACGCCCGCTTAACGGGGCTGCTGGCTCCGGCACCCCACGTGGTGCCGGAGAAGAAGGCCAAGAAGAAGGCCGCGGGCACTCGAAAGAGTTCCCGTATTCAGGTGCTATCGGATGATGACTCTGAGGCAGACTCCTCTCACAAAGGTGAGGAGGAGAAGAAGAAAGCCCCTCCCCCAGCGGGGGGAGGGAAGAAAAGGAAGGCCTCCCCAACGAGGGGGGCCGAAGGGTCCAAGAAGGGAAAAACTCTTTCCATGGACTACTCTGCCAATGCCAGCGACGACGACGAGGACTGGCCTCCAAGGGCCAAGCCCCTGGCGAGATCGTAAGTATCCGGACTCCCGAATAACTTCATGGTTTTTCTTTTCGCCACGTAATGTCTTTCTAATGCCGCATACAACCCTGCAGTCCGCCCAAGGACGATCTTCCCGCTTCGTTGAGCGGGTCCTTGGGTGCGTCAGATATGGATTCTCTTCCGACCGCCTCCACCCCCCGTGATGCGGACGATGCCGAGGTGGGATCCCGGGAAGGGACCCGCCAGGAGGAGGAGGCCTCAGAGGTGTCGCAGAACAACCTCCTGGACTTTGCACCGGACTCGGCCCCGGAACCCATAGTGGCTACGGAGTCCGGCGGGCGGCCCCTTCATAAGAAGGGCAAGACCGTGGCACCGGCAGCTTCCGTCCAACCAGAGGCGCCGAATAGCTTGTTGGAGGCGCTCAATGGCGCCTCTATCGAAGAGGAACGCTGCACTATTATGAGTGCGGTGATTCAGAAGGTTCAGCTCGCCAAGAGCGGGCTGACCGAAGCCTGCAGTAGCCTTCTAACAGGCTTTGAGGTAAGTATTTTGATATATGTAAAATAGTACCGCATAGACAGTAGCCCCTGATGCTCGGTTCGGTGTTCAGAAAGAAAAGCCGGACTGAGGATCTAAAAAGATATACGCAGGAGTCATAAAAAATATGTCAATATGGGATTGCAGGCTGTGTTGCTGACCTCTGCTGCATTGACTGCGGAGGTCAATGCTTTGAAGCAAAGCCTCGAGCGGTCCGAGAATGAGCTTGGCCGTGCCAAGAAGCAGCTCGAGGGCAAGGAAGGTGAGTAACACCTTATGAAAATTGTACCTTACAGAAAAGGATTTTGGTTGCAAGAAGAATGACAAGGATAACGCGGGTATTGCAGGGGCCACTAACGAGGTGGCGACCCTGAAGGAGGCACTGTCCGCGGCCGAACGTAATGTGGCCGCGGAACGCACCGAGCGAGAGAAGCAGGAGGCGCGGGTGGCAGAGGTACATCAAGAGCTCCAGGCTCTCATGGAAAAACATGAGAGTTTGGAGCGTGACTCGAAGACTCGAGAGTCCAAGCTTGCGACGGCTCTTGAGAGTGCCAAAGCCACTAAGGCCGAAGCCTATAAGGCCCTCCAGGAAGTCGAGGCATTGAAGAAAATAGCGGCGGGTAAGGCGTTTTTCATGCAAAGTAAGCATGTGAGTGTGAATTACATATCACTTACCCGAATTCGGAGCTCTCCAGGAGCATTCGCAGATCTGCCTCGCAGCGTGTCCGATGCTACCGCTTTCTACAAGGCCGAGGAGGGGAGCTCGACGAAGAAGGTCTTCTGGTCTCAGTATGCTGAGTTCGGACATCCGGTGCCCCTTAGCGACCAGCTGAAGCAGCTGGTCGAGCTCCACAAGGTGGCCGAACAAGCCATGAAGGGCCTCATAGTTCGGCTGTGGCCTAAGGAGGCCATGCCTGGGAGCTACTTCGGCCTGGTGCGGCGGCTGGTGGATGCGTGCCCGTGGGTTGAAGTCATCAAGCACTCCGCCTGTATTGAAGGTGCCCGTCGGGCCCTTGCCCGCGCAAAGGTGCACTGGGGCAAGATGGATGCCCAGAAGCTTGTGACGGACCCGCCACCGCAGGGCAAGGAGCATCGCACGCCCGAGATGTATTATAAGAGTGTCCTGAAGGGTGCCCGCATTATTGCGGGTGAGTGCTCCAAAGATGTAATATTTGAGTAGACTCGCATTTTGTTATCCTGTGCACTGAAAACTTAGTTCATATGCGCTAAGCAACGCTTGTTAATTTAAAATATTACCTTCTGTGCGGCTGTTTATCAAATCTGAGAGATGGCAAGTCGTCAGCTTCAACCCCCATGCCACGAGTGCTGGGGTGTTCGGGATAAACTTGAGCACTCTTGTTCCCATTTTTGGGTCCATATAGGGAGGCGCTCCACACAACGAACAAGGCAACCGGACTTATAATGCTTGAACACTCTCACTTAGCCATATAATTCTATAATTTTAAATTTCGGTGAAGCCCCTAGTCTTCGGAAGGCCGAATTTGGGGCGCTATCCACGCCTGGGCCGGACAAAAGCCGGCTCCTCGCTCTAAGCGGCATAAGTCTTTAGGGACTCGCAAAAAACCTCTCGAACAGCGACCGGCTCTCGCCTCATCATGATGGTCAGTTTTAGCTTTCTCCACTGAGGCGCTCGCCCAGATCAACTGGGGTGCAATCGGAGTGGTTCTCCCAGTGCTACCTTAGCCGATACAACGGAACGTAAGGTACCAAAACATGGGAGCCGGGTAAACCCAACTATTGACCCAAGACATGATTCGGAGCCGATGCATATAATGCTATAAGTTCAGGGTGCCGCACTTGTGAAAGTGTTCGGACTTATCACACCATGATGCGGGAAACATAAGCCCCTGGTGTATTTAGCCGTACCAAAATGTACGGATGCAACATGTCATAAATGAACATATGTATAAGAAAGAAATGCGATTGGAAAAAAAGGTGCTGCATTACTTATTCAAGAAAAAACTGCTGTAAATGCAGAACGATACAAATGGTGCAATAAGCAAGGGATCGGACTATTAAACATGTCCCCCTCCAGGGGTAGGCTGCGGAATGGTGCATAAAACAGATTTAATGCTCGTAATGGAGACCACCTGGATATTCGTTGTAGCCTTTCTCCTTCCCTGGCTGTTGCATCGTGAGTTCGGCAGGTCTGCTGCCGGACAGGGCCTCGGACGAACGGAGTCCTGTGGGTGAAAATAAAAAAAAAGAAAAAAAAGGAACGACACACTTGAGAGCCCCTGGTGTGGTTGATCCGCATTCTGGGCCTATCGTGGTCGTGCCCTTCTCCCCATGCCCCATGGTATCTTCAGAGCGTAATGGTGTACGCGAAGGACCTGTCTTGACGTTTTGCAGGGGCTGGGGTTGGGGCTGCACTGCTACGCGTGCTCGGAATGTGCCAGGTGGTCTTGTTGTAGGTTACTCCGGGTGCGTTTAGCCGTGTCCGGCCGCTTAACGGCCGGACTTGAGAATTGCCTTAAGAGGCTGCATTGTACTTCTGCCGCGAGAGCCACTGTATGTTCCTCCATTCGGAGAGAGCGTTCAGTGTTTCCATTGACCGTGATAACTCCTCGAGGGCCTGGCATCTTGAGCTTGAGGTATGCGTAGTGCGGCACCGTGTTGAACTTTGCAAACGCGGTACGTCCGAGCAGGGCATGATAGCCGCTGCGGAACGGAACTATGTCGAAGATTAACTCCTCGCTTCGGAAGTTATCCGGGGATCCGAAGAACACTTCCAGTGTAACTAAGCCTATACAATTGGCTTCTACACCTGGTATGATGCCTTTAAAGGTTGTCTTGGTAGGTTTCATCCTTGAGGGGTCTATGCCCATTTTGCGCACTGTATCCTGATAAAGCAGGTTCAGGCTGCTGCCGCCGTCCATCAGGACTCTGGTGAGGTGAAATCCATCGATGATTGAGTCTAAAACCAATGCGGCGAATCCGCCATGGCGGATGCTGGTGGGGTGGTCCCTTCGGTCAAAAGTGATCGGGCAGGAGGACCATGGATTGAACTTCGGGGCAACTGGCTCCATCGCGTATACATCCCTGAGTGCACGCTTCCGCTCCCTTTTGGGTATGTGAGTTGCGTATATCATGTTCACCGTCCGCACCTGTGGGGGGAAACCCTTCTGTCCTCTATTGTTCGGCGGTCGGGTCTCTTCCTCGTCATCGCTATGCAGCCCCTTGTCATTGTTTTCGGCAATTAACTTGCCTGCCTGCTTGAATACCCAACAGTCCCTGTTGGTGTGGTTGGCTGGCTTTTCGGGGGTGCCATGTATCTGGCATGAGCGGTCGAGTATTCGGTCCAAATTGGACGGACCCGGAGTAGTTCTTTTGAATGGCTTTTTCCGATGACCGGGTTTAGATCCTCTGAATCCGGCATTGACTGCCGTATCTTCACTATTATCGCCGTTAATGCAGCGTTTGTTTTTGTTGCGACGCGACCTGCCATTACGGTCCTTGATATCCGGACTGCCAGAATTTTTGCTGAGGTTGTTGCTGCATGCTAGCCAGCTGTCCTCACCCGCACAGAAGCGGGTCATGAGTGATGTGAGGGCTGCCATGGATTTCGGCTTTTCCTGTCCCAGGTGCCGGGCAAGCCACTCGTCGCGGATGTTATGCTTGAAGGCCGCGAGGGCCTCCGCATCCGGACAGTCGACGATTTGGTTTTTCTTGGTTAAGAACTGTGTCCAGAATTGTCTGGCCGATTCATCTGGCTGCTGAATTATGTGGCTTAGGTCATCAGCGTCTGGTGGTCGCACATAGGTGCCTTGGAAGTTATCGAGGAATGCTGTCAGGACCCCGACTCAATGCCACATCGATCTAGCATGTAACACCTCATATCACTTTGCGGCCTCACGCACGGTATTCCCACGGGTGTCGCCTTACCTTTGCCCGGGACCGTTTGCGCCTTTTTGGCACACATATATGATAGTGTCGCTAGCATCCATATGATAAGGAGCCCGGGCTGACATGGCTATTCGTAAACCCAAAGTGGCACAAACTTACAGGGACAGGCATCCATGACCCAGCATCGAACGTGTCGGTCATCAGCGAGTGAATCCAGGCTGTAGCACTGGGCTAGCAGGACTCCGGTGAACCGGGCTGTAGCGGGCTAACAGGACTCCGGTATTCATCGCGTGACATTTCCCCGAAGGGACAGACACAGGAACGAAGAAGGACACATGCCGGCCAGCCTAAGTGTTCCGGAGCAGTAGCAAGCTACCATGGCTCAGTGGAAACACTAGGAGACATTTCCCGGTAAGAGAGGCTACTAAGGATAAACAACTAGATTGTCAGATCCCACACATACCAAGCATTTCAATAACATACACACAATATGCTCGATATGTGCAAATACAACATGGCATCACAACATGACTCTACGACTCAAGTATTTATTCAATAGGCTCCGAGGAGCGAGATATTACAAACATGGGTCTCATGACCCAACAATCAGAGCATACAAGTCAAAGCACATGCGGAAGCTTAACATGTCTGAGTACAGACATCTATAAATGAAAAAGGCTGAGAAGCCTGACTATCTACCAGATCCTGCCGAGGGCACAAGATCGTAGCTGAGGTAACAAGCTAAACGTCGAAGTCCACGCGGAACTACTAGCGAGACTGAAGTCTCTCTGCAAAAACATAAATTAAGCAACGTGAGTACAAATGTACCCAGCAAGACTTACATCAGAACTATCTACATATGCATCATTATCAACAAAGGGGATGGTGGGGTTTAACTGCAGCAAGCCAGCTTTGACTCGGTGGCTATCCTGAACTACGACTGCAAGTAACTCTTTTGAGGTGGCGCACACGAGTCCACATATTCACCATATCAATACACCACTATGGATCCGCTCCCGTCTCCCTACGAGAACGCCATCCATAGCACTCACGCTTATCTTGCGTATTTTAGAGTATCCACTTTCACTTGTCTATGAACTATGCAAGGGGTCCAAGTTTCCATATCCGAGGAATCCGGCTATTCGAATAGATAATGATAACCCTGCAGGGGTGTACTTCTTCACACACGCTCTCGCCACTTATCGCCCTGTACACGTCATGTACCTCGGCAACCTTCAAGCGGAAGCCGGGCGAGGGAGTCGGCCACAACCTGACTAACCAAACAAGTCTCTCGTCCAGGTTTATCGCCTATTCGGGTTCCATCCGCAAGGAGATCCGGCCGGGGTGTCGCTCACGGCCCCAAACGATGTGAGCAGGGTTCCCAAGCCCACCATCCGGGTGCCACTTGGTACACCGTGCCACTGTGCCTAGTCTGTCCCAAGCCCACCTGTACCGGGTGCCACTTGGTAGACTACTAACACTACCTACAAACACCAGAAACTAGTTGCAACTCCTGGACAGAGATCATGTTGATTAATAAGTCGAGAGGGGTCGAGTTACCGGAACCCAATGTGTGGTAGTAACTGGTCATGGATCACAAACACAGAACTCAGTTCCTGAGGACGGCTGCAATGAGACAACCCACCATGTACTCCTACATGGCCTCTCACCGCTACCTTTACCAAATCGTGTTCACACACTTAGCTCTCAACAGTAGGACATGTTTACACACCTCCGATTCATTCCCGATGAATCAGACCTGACTCAACTCTAAGCAGTAGCAGGCATGACAAACAAGCATGAATGAGTAGGCACAACAGGGCTCAAACAACTCCTACTCATGCTAGTGGGTTTCATCTATTTACTGTGGCAATGACAGGTCATGCAAAGGATAAAGGGGTTCAGCTACCGCAGCAAATAACAGTTGAATCGTGTTGTCCTAATGCAGTAAAAGAGAGCAGGAGCGAGAGAGTGGGATTGTATCGGAATGAACAAGGGGGTTTTGCTTGCCTGGCACTTCTGAAGATAACATTGAGTCTTCATCAGTGTCAACGATCACATCGTCGGTACAACGTCTACCGAGGGGGAACAACACCGGCAAACACAGAAGAAACACGATCAATGCAATGCACAATATGATGCATGCTATGACATGGCAATATGAATGTGTTTTGGGCTAATGCACCTAGCTATGATTTAAATGAAGTTGGTTTGAATACATGATTCAAATTCCAACTCCATATATGATTATTTAAATGCCCTTAATTTGTTTTGTCCAAAACAGAGGACAAACATTGTTCAAACATGCATGAAAATGGTACAGATGGATTCCTTGAATTTTTCTGATAATTTTTCATATATAAATTATTTCATTTGGAGTTACGGTTGATTTTCTATGAATTTTAGAAGTTTATACAATTTTCTGGAATTTCCTGAATTAAAATAAATCCAGAAAATGATTTATTGCGTCAGCACTAGGTCATGCTGATGTCAGCAGGTCAACTAGGCGGGTCCAGGTCAAACCTGACCAGTGGGGTCCACTGGTCAGTGACTGGGACTGGTTAGTGTCGCTGACAGGTGGGCCTGGTCAACGGCCACGTCAGCAGGGTCAATCTGACGCGTGGGTCCATCGGGATTAAGTTAAATCTAACTAAGTTGGTTAGTGGTTTAACTAAGCCGGTGGGGCCCGACTGTCAGTGGCATAGGGCTTAGTTAGTGGGGTGATTAACTCCTAACAGCTGCTATCACCGGCGGCTAATCGCCGGCGTAACCAGGACGCGGCGGCGTTGCCTGTCCGGCCAACTCTGGCGACGGGAGCTCGCGCGGCTGGGCCCGTTGGAACCGGAGCAAGGAGGCGCGTCGATTGGTGGCCTCAGGTGATGCTAGGGTGGCCGGGAACGTCGACGGCATCGAGTTCCGCGGCGGCGCAGTTGCGGCTTGCACGGGTGCGAGGACCACGGTGCACGATTGGGCGACCTGAGGCGCACTACGGGTTCCTGGAGAAGCCCGGAGCACGACTCCATGCTTGGGTTGGTCGGGCGGGACGGCTAGCGATGGCGAGCTTCGCGGTGGCGGCAGCGGGTGCTCGGCCATGGCGGGCTGCGGTTAGAGTGCGGAAACAGAGGGGGTGAGCACGGGGAAAAGTGTAGGAGCTCACAAGGATTCGGTAGAGAAGGTCAGCGGCCTCGGGGACGGACGGAAACCGACGAATCGACGGAGACGATCTCCGGGCGCCAGCGGTGAAGACGAGGACGTTGGCGACGAAGCAAAGCCCTCCGGCTCGTTTCCTTCGGCTTGGGGATGTGGTGCTCGATTGCGGAGCTGCTGGGCACAGTCGCGGGACGAGGGGTGGCCGGTGGTCATGGCTACGGCGAGCAGCGCTCTTAGGTGCGTTCGGTGACGAGAGGGAGGGAGAGCAGAGGAGGAGGAGGGGGTCCAGAGAGAGAGGGGCGGTCGAGGGGGTCGAGGGCGTCTCCGTGGCGTTGCGGGAGACGTCCAGGGGGAGGAGGAGGCAGCCAGGCAGGGAGGAGGTGGCCGGGGCGCGTGGCCGCGCGCGCCGGGCGCGTGCCCGTCCTCCTGGCAGGGAGGAAGACGACAGGGGAGGCCCAGATGGGCTGGGCCGCATAGGAGCTGGGCCGGCTGGGCTGCCAGGTAAGGCCAGGTAAGTTCTGTTCTGTTTTATATTTCTGTTCTGTTTTATTTTTATTTAATCTTTTGCCACTGTTTTGAATTTAAAATAATTCAAACAATGCCAAAAGCTCCTCTGAATATTTTTATTTTGCTAGATGGACTTTTCCAAAAGCCCATAAAATATTTCAGGGGTATTTGAAATTATATTCTAGTTATATGAATATAATTCAAATTCAAATAGCTAATGATTTAAATTCAAAGTCCCAAAAATAAATCCTTAAAAATGTTCAATATTTTGGTTGGGACCAGAACCCTTTGCCAAAATTATCAAACATTTAAGAAGAGCATTTTGGAACAATGAATGAGATTTTAGGGTTTTTGCCCTTCTTTTATTCAGGGTTTTGAGGCTTCTAAATTCCTCAGTTCAAGTTTCAAAAATTTAAACATGATGCACAGATGGAAGCAAGCATAGGTCAGGCCAGAACTAGGGATGTGACAACTCACCCCCACTAAACAAGAATCTCGACCCGAGATTCAAGTGTAGGGTAAGACGATGGGGAACGCAACCTAACACAATCTTCACGATCCAGGTTGCCCTTCATAAGAACATTGATTCGATCACCATCATTGTCTTGATGTCTTGCTCCGAGAATTCCAGCTAACATGACGAGAAGAGGAAAGGAAAACCTAGAAGAATCTATCTTCTCGAAGATCAATCAACTTAGGATCAGCTCACAAAGTGAGTCATAGCAACATCTCTTGAGCTGAGACACGAAGCATACATCTGAGGAAATGGAGTGAGACAGATGACGAGGGCTCACTAGGTAGACAACAATTTCACACTTAAAAAGGTGGTAAACGATTGTCAACGTAGCGAGGAGTTGAGTTGCCATGATACCACAACGGGGCACCTTAGGGAAGGTGACTTGTGGAAATATCCCCTTAAGTGGCAAAAAGAATTACCTTTGATTCAGAGATCATTGAAACTCTTTATACCAGCCTAAGGAAAATCTCGAGCGATCGTTTGGAGGGGTTCGGTAGAATGGCATACTCGGACTTGGATGATGTGGATTACCTTGTTAAAGACAACGTAATGGATGAATTTGCTTATCACCGGAAATGGAAGAGACCCATGGTAGAACGGCACATTGGCGGTGCAAGCTGGGAACAAAATGCAAATGCTGGGAATGATTCTGGTAACTAGGGAAGAACCCAACAACAGAGAGTGAATTCACTGTTTGAAAAGGTCATAGCATTGCCGAGGAAACTGAGAGCAAACCCAGTTAGTGCTGATGATAACACCTAGCGCTTGTGCGTGCTCTCAAGAACTTGAGCATTTCCATAATCATCAAGGTTTTACCAATATCCGTGTCAGGGATCCTGGCAACACAACATACTACCATGATGGCTAATGATGGATGATACAGACGCAAAGGAAGATAACACTTTCTCAGATTTCACCTTAGCGAGGCCAAGGAAGCAAAATCTGGATGATCGACCGAGAGACATTTAGCACTCCGCTTCTAATGTTCTCCTTGATGTGCTAGTGTATCCCATTCATAGATATGGTTTGATAACTAGAACATCAAGTAAAAGGTCGGACTTCGGGAGCTCAAGAATCCATAAGGAGTAACTTATTGGAGTAAAACCCTACGAAATCCTTATGGGGAGGTGGCCAACTTCTTCAATCAAGATACTACAATAATAGGTCTTCCGGCTGGGTGTGTTGGCCATGACATCCACTTAACCGGTTTCAGAGAGACCATTATTATAGTTCTTGGGAAATGTTCCAACAATCATATCTGCCTGAGATTCAGATCTAGTTGGTGTTAGGATATTCCAGACTCATCGAGTCTAGGAAGAAAAAGAAAGTTTGCAACACAATTCGACGAGATGACGTTGCGAGAATCTCGGGAGATGAACTACGATAGCAAGCTCCAAAACATGAGCTGGTTCTGCTACACACATGTGAACATGTTGTCTCAGTCAAACATGATCACATGGTAGTCTTACAATAAAACACTACCGAGTTCCGGTGGGGAACCATCATCGAGGATGTCGAAGTCTTGTGCATGACCTAGGATTAGCACATCAACTCCTTTTCCTTGAACAAATCAATCAGTGGCTTGGTGTGCTACGGAATACATATGGAGTGGAGGTAATTAATCTACCAAACCACAGTATACTTTGCACATGCATGACTGACTTGGGACGATTCCAGAGGAAGCAAAACTAACTTTCTCGAACCCACGGCGGCAACTTACATCAAATGCACGTGAATCAAAGAAAGTCACTTCTTTCATCCAGCATATACTTCATGAACGGGGCATGAAGAAAATGCCTATAAAAGTTTCCAACACTAGGTTGATGTTCAACATGAATCATGGGGGAGACAAAATGCTGCTGATGGGCTCAACAACAACTCATCGGAATTTCCATATCACTGGACTTCCACCATCATGTGAACACGGTGATAGTATTGGTCAGACCAAAAGATGTAATGGTATATGCTCGAGGGATCAACCACGAGTAAGACAACATTACGAGCATCGTTGGTACTGATTTGATTGACGATAGCCCACACTCAAATCAAAGGATTGATAAGACAATAGGTCCAGCAACTGATGACAGGGACCAATCGATGAAGATATCATCTTTCTTCAACACACACTACACAAGAATATCCCTTTGGAACGAACTAAGTTAGGCAAGCTTTTATCTTCCAATTCTCCAAGTTGTTGTCTAGCTTATCCAACTAGCTCAGGGTATCCAACACAGATTCTTGGAGAAGGGGTGGTTTACAGGAATAAACCAACTTGATCACGAGATCAACATAGCGGTCAGGCGACAACCTGGTGATACTTCCGAGGAGAAATTCGGAATATCATGAACCACCGGTATGTTACTAAGCTCGAGAACAATCTTGCTTTTCAGGGCAAGATGATATGATCAAATGAGCGAGGACTTGACAAAATCCTAACTCATCAATCAAAGAGTGCACCAGGAAATAAGGACTAGGTAGCACAATCTATCTTAGAATGGTGATTCAATAACCAACATGCTAAGAATGAGAATATTGTCCATTTACTACCAAGCAACTAGTTGCTAGGGGTACTGATTTCACACATCATAGTTCACCCGTCGGCATTCCGGTTGCAACAACACGGTAGCCGAGAAATGAATAATGATGGCGAGAAGTATCACTGCACCAAGAATTCATAAGATGATGTGTAATTCCTATGACTTTCTTGACATAAAGAGGGTAATACTTCAGGGTAGAACAGAACAAAAACTGGATTAGCATTTTGATCTGCGGAGCACCACTATTTTGACCCAATCCTAGATATGGATGAGGTACTGGAGTTTGTTTCTCCTAGTCATCCTGAATAGAATGGCTTGACGGACCACAAGAATAATAGGCATCCATGAACGATTGCACACATACTCTTGACTATCAATTGATAGACGAGGGTTAGAAGACAACTAAAGAGGGACAACCCAAAGGAACATATGTTTTTCTGAGTTGTGGATGCATAGATTAGTATGTCGAGCAGAGCTCAACATGTTTCTTCCGGATAACCTATGCAGAAAGGTTGAACTGGCAAAGTCACAATGTAGAATGGAGAACCCATCGAGAGCACTCATGTTGTGATCTTTTGATCCAACAAACTTCTGCCGTAAGTGGTTCATGGTATTTGGAAGAAGGATATACCACAGACCTCAAGGACTAATGCAAAGGTTACTAATAATCTAAAGGAACTAGCAACACTATCAACATGAAGTAAGTAGGGTGAATCTTGGTTCGAAAACCCAGGAATAGAATACCTACTAACTAGTTGGCATCACATGATGCTTACGAGAATGATGGCCAGAATCATCACACTGGGACACAAATCATGGCTGAATTACTAGATGATCCCCTAAGACACCTAGGGTCATAATACCAGCTCCAACATATATGTCAAGGCAATAAAGTACCTCAACTCACTGATTTGTGTGATTAATCTGACCAAAGGCACATCGGAAACAGAAGGAAGGGATTTGCAAATGCATCGGACTATTTAGAAACCTGGGATGACTCGGACAACATAACGGCTGTAAATGCTCAAAAGGTTGGAGACATACTACAAAATGGTGGCATAACCACTCAGAAGCACAATATCAAGGTTTCGAGATCAACAATTAACATACGGAAGTAGTAGGAACTGAACTGAGACTTAAATCCAACAATCCTATAAGTCTACGAATTAGTAACACGTCATCCTGATAGATAGATGAGAAGACCTAGTTCCTTAACCCCGTAGGAAAGATAAGATGACTCAGATCAGAAGGGCATAAGGTATAAGGAGTAAAAAGAGCCTTACGTTCCATCCCACAATCAATTCCCTTATATAACTAAAGAATTTCTAGACTCAACTTCGACCAGTTTGGCTTGGTAATCCTACAGGCAGTCAAGCTCTGATACCAAAGCTGTCAGGACCCCGACTCAATGCCACATCGATCTAGCATGTAACACCTCATATCACTTTGCGGCCTCACGCACGGTATTCCCACGGGTGTCGCCTTACCTTTGCCCGGGACCGTTTGCGCCTTTTGGCACACGTATATGATAGTGTCGCTAGCATCCATATGATAAGGAGCCCGGGCTGACATGGCTAGTCGTAAACCCAAAGTGGCACAAACTTACAGGGACAGGCATCCATGACCCAGCATCGAACGTGTCGGTCATCAGCGAGTGAATCCAGGCTGTAGCACTGGGCTAGCAGGACTCCGGTGAACCGGGCTGTAGCGGGCTAACAGGACTCCGGTATTCATCGCGTGACATTTCCCCGAAGGGACAGACACAGGAACGAAGAAGGACACATGCCGGCCAGCCTAAGTGTTCCGGAGCAGTAGCAAGCTACCATGGCTCAGTGGAAACACTAGGAGACATTTCCCGGTAAGAGAGGCTACCAAGGATAAACAACTAGGTTGTCAGATCCCACACATACCAAGCATTTCAATAACATACACACAATATGCTCGATATGTGCAAATACAACATGGCATCACAACATGACTCTACAACTCAAGTATTTATTCAATAGGCTCCGAGGAGCGAGATATTACAAACATGGGTCTCATGACCCAACAATCAGAGCATACAAGTCAAAGCACATGCGGAAGCTTAACATGTCTGAGTACAGACATCTATAAATGAAAAAGGCTGAGAAGCCTGACTATCTACCAGATCCTGCCGAGGGCACAAGATCGTAGCTGAGGTAACAAGCTAAACGTCGAAGTCCACGCGGAACTACTAGCGAGACTGAAGTCTCTCTGCAAAAACATAAATAAGGCAACGTGAGTACAAATGTACCCAGCAAGACTTACATCAGATCTATCTACATATGCATCATTATCAACAAAGGGGTGGTGGAGTTTAACTGCAGCAAGCCAGCTTTGACTCGGTGGCTATCCTGAACTACGACTGCAAGTAACTCTTTTGAGGTGGCGCACACGAGTCCACATATTCACCATATCAATACACCACTATGGATCCGCTCCCGTCTCCCTACGAGAACGCCATCCATAGCACTCACGCTTATCTTGCGTATTTTAGAGTATCCACTTTCACTTGTCTATGAACTATGCAAGGGGTCCAAGTTTCCATATCCGAGGAATCCGGCTATTCGAATAGATAATGATAACCCTGCAGGGGTGTACTTCTTCACACACGCTCTCGCCACTTATCGCCCTGTACACGTCATGTACCTCGGCAACCTTCAAGCGGAAGCCGGGCGAGGGAGTCGGCCACGACCTGACTAACCAACAAGTCTCTCGTCCAGGTTTATCGCCTATTCGGGTTCCATCCGCAAGGAGATCCGGCCGGGGTGTCGCTCACGGCCCCAAACGATGTGAGCAGGGTTCCCAAGCCCACCATCCGGGTGCCACTTGGTACACCGTGCCACTGTGCCTAGTCTGTCCCAAGCCCACCTGTACCGGGTGCCACTTGGTAGACTACTAACACTACCTACAAACACCAGAAACTAGTTGCAACTCCTGGACAGAGATCATGTTGATTAATAAGTCGAGAGGGGTCGAGTTACCGGAACCCAATGTGTGGTAGTAACTGGTCATGGATCACAAACACAGAACTCAGTTCCTGAGGACGGCTGCAATGAGACAACCCACCATGTACTCCTACATGGCCTCTCACCGCTACCTTTACCAAATCGTGTTCACACACTTAGCTCTCAACAGTAGGACATGTTTATACACCTCCGATTCATTCCCGATGAATCAGACCTGACTCAACTCTAAGCAGTAGCAGGCATGACAAACAAGCATGAATGAGTAGGCACAACAGGGCTCAAACAACTCCTACTCATGCTAGTGGGTTTCATCTATTTACTGTGGCAATGACAGGTCATGCAGAGGATAAAGGGGTTCAGCTACCGCAGCAAATAACAGTTGAATCGCTGTTGTCCTAATGCAGTAAAAGAGAGCAGGAGCGAGAGAGTGGGATTGTATCGGAATGAACAAGGGGGTTTTGCTTGCCTGGCACTTCTGAAGATAACATTGAGTCTTCATCAGTGTCAACGATCACATCGTCGGTACAACGTCTACCGAGGGGGAACAACACCGGCAAACACAGAAGAAACACGATCAATGCAATGCACAATATGATGCATGCTATGACATGGCAATATGAATGTGTTTTGGGCTAATGCACCTAGCTATGATTTAAATGAAGTTGGTTTGAATACATGATTCAAATTCCAACTCCATATATGATTATTTAAATGCCCTTAATTTGTTTTGTCCAAAACAGAGGACAAACATTGTTCAAACATGCATGTAAATGGTACAGATGGATTCCTTGAATTTTTCTGATAATTTTTCATATATAAATTATTTCATTTGGAGTTACGGTTGATTTTCTATGAATTTTAGAAGTTTATACAATTTTCTGGAATTTCCTGAATTAAAATAAATCCAGAAAATGATTTATTGCGTCAGCACTAGGTCATGCTGATGTCAGCAGGTCAACTAGGCGGGTCCAGGTCAAACCTGACCAGTGGGGTCCACTGGTCAGTGGCTGGGACTGGTTAGTGTCGCTGACAGGTGGGCCTGGTCAACGGCCACGTCAGCAGGGTCAATCTGACGCGTGGGTCCATCGGGATTAAGTTAAATCTAACTAAGTTGGTTAGTGGTTTAACTAAGCCGGTGGGGCCCGACTGTCAGTGGCATAGGGCTTAGTTAGTGGGGTGATTAACTCCTAACAGCTGCTATCACCGGCGGCTAATCGCCGGCGTAACCAGGACGCGGCGGCGTTGCCCGTCCGGCCAACTCCGACGACGGGAGCTCGCGCGGCTGGGCGCGTTGGAACCGGAGCAAGGAGGCGCGTCGATTGGTGGCCTCAGGCGATGCTAGGGTGGCCGGGAACGTCGACGGTGTCGAGTTCCGCGGCGGCGCAGTTGCGGCTTGCACGGGTGCGAGGACCACGGTGCACGATTGGGCGACCTGAGGCGCGCTACGGGTTCCTGGAGAAGCCCGGAGCACGACTCCATGCTTGGGTTGGTCGGGCGGGACGGCTAGTGACGGCGAGCTTCGCGGCGGCGGCAGCGGGTGCTCGGCCATGGCGGGCTGCGGTTAGAGGGCGGAAACAGAGGGGGTGAGCACGGGGAAAAGTGTAGGAGCTCACAAGGATTCGGTAGAGAAGGTCAGCGGCCTCGGGGACGGACGGAAACCGACGAATCGACGGAGATGATCTCCGGGCGCCAGCGGTGAAGACGAGGACGTTGGCGACGAAGCAAAGCCCTCCGGCTCGTTTCCTTCGGCCTGGGGATGTGGTGCTCGATTGCGGAGCTGCTGGGCACGGTCGCGGGACGAGGGGTGGCCGGTGGTCATGGCTACGGCGAATGGCACTCTCAGGTGCGTTCGGTGACGAGAGGGAGGGAGAGCAGAGGAGGAGGAGGGGGTCCAGAGAGAGAGGGGCGGTCGAGGGGGTCGAGGGCGTCTCCGTGGCGTTGCGGGAGACGTCCAGGGGGAGGAGGAGGCAGCCAGGCAGGGAGGAGGTGGCCGGGGCGCGTGGCCGCGCGTGCCGGGCGCGTGCCCGTCCTCCTGGCAGGGAGGAAGACGACAGGGGAGGAAGCGGCGGTGGGCTGGGCCGCGCTGGGCCGGTCCTGTTGGGCCACCAGGTGGGCTGCGAGGTGAGCGCCAGGTAAGTGCTCTGTTTTATTTTCTGTTCTGTTTTATTTTTATTTAATCTTTTGCCACTGTTTTGAATTTAAAATAATTCAAACAATGCCAAAAGCTCCTCTGAATATTTTTATTTTGCTAGATGGACTTTTGGGGTATTTGAAATTATATTCTAGTTATATGAATATAATTCAAATTCAAATAGCTAATGATTTAAATTCAAAGTCCCAAAAATAAATCCTTAAAAATGTTCAATATTTTGGTTGGGACCAGAACCCTTTGCCAAAATTATCAAACATTTAAGAAGAGCATTTTGGAACAATGAATGAGATTTTAGGGTTTTTGCCCTTCTTTTATTCAGGGTTTTGAGGCTTCTAAATTCCTCAGTTCAAGTTTCAAAAATTTAAACATGATGCACAGATGGAAGCAAGCATAGGTCAGGCCAGAACTAGGGATGTGACAAATGCGGCTTCCAGGTCTTCCCAACTCCCAATTGACTCTGCTGGCAAGCTGTTAAGCCAATGTCGGGCTGGTCGTTTAAGCTTGAGGGGGAAGTATTTGATGGCGTGAAGATCGTCACCGCGGGCCATGTGGATGTGAAGGAAATAGTCTTCGATCCAAACCGCGGGGTCTGTTGTGCCATCATAAGATTCAATATTCATGGGTTCAAACCCTTTGGGGATTTGATGATCCATTACTTCATCTGTGAAGCATAGTGGGTGTGCGGTGCCTCTGTACTGGGCGATATCACGACGGAGCTCAAAAGAGCTTTGTCTATTTTGTTCGGCCCGGCCGGACTTACTGTGTCCGGTGCGATGGTTGTCATCACGTATCATGGGGTGCCCACGCGATCCGTAGATTGATGTTGATTGTCTTGCCTTATCCTCCAATATATCTCGCAAGTCCGGAGCATTCCCCTGTGGCCTTGTGCTTTTCGAGCGATGCCGGGGTACGGTTCTAGTGAAGGGCCTAGACGCCTCTCTGTCGCGACCACGGGGTGGTCGGTCAGCCGTATTGTCTGCTGGTGATGCAGGTTCATACACCTCCTCCTCTAATTGGGGGAGCAGCTTGCGTTTAGGGTAGCTTTTGGAGGGGCATTCGAGCTCATGCTCTTCGGCCGCGAGGACTTCAGTCCATCTGTCGGCTAGCAGATCTTGATCAGCTCTAAGTTGTTGCTGCTTTTTCTTGAGGCTGTTCGCCGTGGCCATAAGCCTGCGTTTAAAACGCTCCTGTTCGACGGGATCCTCAGGCACGACGAATTCATCGTCGTCGAGGCTTGCCTCGTCTCCGGAGGGAGGCATATAATCCTCTACCTCTTCTTCTGCCGCTCTCTCATGAGGGCTGGCGTCTCCGTCGTCCTGTGCTGAATCTTGCTGGAGTGGGTTGTCTTCGACACTGTCTGGGGCGTTATTGTCTCCGGTGCCGGAGTCTTCATTCTTGCTGTGGCTGGATTTAGAGCGGCGCCGCTGACGCTGGCGCTTGGGCTGTTTCTTGGAGGGGTCATCCTCCGTTGTTCCTTCGCCATTCCCATCCTTTGGGATATCCACCATGTATATGTCATATGATGAGGTGGCTTTCCAGTGCCCGGTAGGTGCTGGTTCTTGGTCGTCTCCGGCATCGTCGTCCATACCGTCGATGTCTTCGGAGTCGTAGTCTAGCATGTCGGTTAGATCATCGACAGTGGCTACTAAGTGGGTGGTGGGTGGGCTTTGAATTTCTTCGTCGTCCGCATCCCAACCGTCCTGACCGCAGTCCGGCCAGGGCTCTCCTGATAGCGAGAGATACTTTAGCAAACTCAAGATGTTGCCGAAAGGTGAGTGTTGAAAGATGTCCGCAGTGGTGAATTCCATGACCGGCGCCCAATCCGATTCGATTGGAGGGGGCGCGGGAGGTTCGGAGTCCGGCAAGGAGTCCGGCACCTTGGAGTCACGAGCTTTGTGAGGGACAAGGTCAGTGTCCGGCTCTATCACCGTAGAGGTTGCAGCCCCCGAGGCGGTGTCTAGCCATCCCTCCTCGATCTGCGCTGCCGGTTCCGAATTGAAGATTGGAGCGGGCTCGAGTGCGGCCTCCAGGGTACTGTCCGGCTGCAGAGCTAAATCATGCCCGTCGTGACAGTGCGGCGCGCTTGGCTGAGGCTCGAATCCATGGAAGATCAAGTCCCCGCGGATGTCAGCCGTGAAGTTCAAACTTCTAAATCTGACCTGACGGCCAGGGGCGTAGCTTTCGATCTGCTCCAGATGGCCAAGCGAGTTGGCCCGCAGTGCAAAGCCGCCGAATACGAAGATCTGTCCGGGGAGGAAGGTCTCACCCTGGACTGCGTCTTTGTTGATGATCGAAGAAGCCATCGAGCCTATCGGTGACGACACAGAGGAACTCTCAATGAAAGCACCAATGTCGGTGTCAAAACCGGCGGATCTCGGGTAGGGGGTCCCGAACTGTGCGTCTAGGAGGACGGTAACAGGAGACAAGGGACACGATGTTTTACCCAGGTTCGGGCCCTCTTGATGGAGGTAAAACCCTACGTCCTGCTTGATTAATATTGATGATGTGTGTTACAAGAGTAGATCTACCACGAGATCAAGGAGGCTAAACCCTAGAAGCTAGCCTATGGTATGATTGTTGTTCGTCCTACGGACTAAAGCCATCCGGTTTATATAGATACCGAAGAGGGCTAGGGTTACACAGAGTCGGTTACAATGGTAGGAGATCTACATATCCGTATCGCCAAGCTTGCCTTCCACGCCAAGGAAAGTCCCATCCGGACACGGGACGAAGTCTTCAATCTTGTATCTTCATAGTCTTGGAGTCCGGACGATGATGATAGTTCGGCTATCCAGACACCCCCTAGTCCAGGAGTCCCTCAGTCTCCATCACAAACATGTGCATGGTCTATCTCAATTTCTCTCAGGGCATCTTTCTATCGCGCACGCACTCCCTCGATCTCCCACCCATATAGTCCCCTCACGATCTCGAGGGGATCTCTCTATCACAAACACACCCTCTCTCCCTCCCCATGCGTCCATGCCATCCATGTGTCCCTCTCGACCTTTTTTCCTTGTTGGCCAGACCTCTATTGGACATGTGCTACAGAGGTGTCTCTCTCCGTTGCAAACAATCACACACTAGCTATCTTCGTATATCTCCTCGCCTCGCTTTTCCATCTTGGAGATGCATGCGTGATATGTTCACATAAGAAACGAAAAAACACACACTCTCTCTCTAATTTATCGTTTGTTGTCACTTTCTCTTTCACACACATACTCTTTTGCACACTTACTCATTCTCCTTCACACGCACTTGATCTGTCTCGACCGAGGCACTCTCCTCCGTCCATAGCATATAGATTTATTGAAAAGTCAAACATCACAAAGTTTGACCATGTACGTGGAGAAAAAGAATTACATCTAGTACGGCAAACATATACCATTAGATTCACCATGAGATGTAGTTTTGTATGATGCATCTTTGGTATTGTAGATATAAATAACATTTGCGTAAACCTAATCAAAGTTTCCAAAGTTTGACTTCTAAAAAATTTACATGCACTGCATTATCGAGCGGATGGCATATCTCTTTCCCCCTCTCAGCTATCTGACGCACTCAGCCTTATCGGGGCTCCTCAATCTCTCTCAAACTTTATTGGTCAGTTTGGTTCATGACCTGACCCTCATGCCTTGATGGCCGGTACTGCCTGGTGTGGACATGAGATGTAAAATATTTCTGCCTGGCCAGGCTTGTGTGGTGCTGAAGCGTTTGGTTCATGCCTGGGCCAGGCAAAGCATTAACGTCCCATCAATCAATCCATGCATCAATTATTTAATGCTAATATCCATCCATGTTGCTGTTAGCCTCGTGGCCGCACGACCAGGCATGGACAGGCATTCGAAATCGGTCGCTTGGGCCAGGCTACTTGTAGTGTCTGGAGTTCAACCAGGCTAACTAAAGTGCAAGGGAACCCAGCCCAGGCGGGCTTTCTTTTTCACAGGGTAGCAACCAAGCAAGCATGCATGAAATCCAACCACAACCCCAAGCCACACAAAAGATGCTCAGGACGCAAGCCAAACTGGCCTTATATCTGCCTGGTTCACACATACACATGTCTCGCTCGCGCTATACATATAGACCCATCCAACACTCTTCGCCCTTGTTCTCTCTCCATGTGACACGGAGCCCCCTAAGTAAAATAATCCCTCACTCCATCATAGGCTCTGTTTGGATCCATGGGTTAGAGTTAGTTTGGGTTAGTTTGGAGTCAACTAACCCAAAAAGATCCAAATAGGAGGGTTAGTTTGGGTTAGATGCATCTAACCCATCCAAAAAAACTAACCCATCCAAGAGGTGCTTATTTGGGTTAGTTCTTCTCGGGACCACTAATAAACATTTTTTCTCTCGCTCTCCCCACAGTAGATCCCTCCCCACTTCCTCGGAGCTTCTCGTCCTCTCCCTTCCTCCCTCTCGCACCACCCGTGAAGGTGCCTTGCCGTATCCGCGCTCCATCTAACCCTGCCATCCAAACACCTCTTTACTTAGAGTTAGTTCAGGGTTAGTTCAGGGTTAGAATCTAACTCTAACCTCTAACTAAGTTAGAGTATCCAAACAGGGCCATAGGCGCAAGCACCCCCCCTCCTATGTATGATTATCTCTTACTAGCCATCAGGAACACACATATTGTCTCCTTCCATCCATACGTCTATCTCGATATCTCTCGGGGCATCTTCTATCACGCACACACCTTGTCACTCGGTCTCCCACCCATGTAGTCCCATCACGATCTCAAGGGGATCTCTCTATGGCAAACATACACTCTCTCCTCCCCATGTCTGCATTTTCTCCGTACGTCTCTCTCGACCTCTCTCCCTTGTTTGTCAGACCCCTCTTGGCCACGTGCTAGGGGTCTTCCTCTCTCGGTTCCAAACAACCACACACTATCTCCTCACCTTGCCTCCATTGTTGAAGATGCATGTGTGATATGTTTGCATAAGACACGCACGTTTTTTCTCTACTTTTATCGTGTGTTGTCCATGTCTCTTTCACACACGCACACACTTTTTTCACTCTCTCTCTCTCTCTCTCTCTCTCTCATTAGAGACTCTATCACGTCCATAAGCATATGGATGTTTTGAAAAGTCAAACCTCAGAAAAGTTTGACCAGGTATATGTGAAGAAAAACATTTACATCTGGAACGATCATTAGATTCATCACAACATGTACTTACTTCATACTATCATTTATCTCTGGTATTGTAGATATAAGTAATTTCTTTATAAACTTGGTCAAAGTTTCAAAAGTTTGACTTAAAAAATATTGTAACTACATTATCAAACGGAGGGAGTAGCTCTTTCTCTCTCTCTCTGCTATCTCTCACGGGCCTCCCCTCTCACTCGAACTCTCTATACCGACGGATTATACGCTCACTGTGTCAGCGTATAGCTCCGTATATTGTTTAGTTGACCGGTCAACCAATCCACATGCTGCGTTGTCAGCTCGTGTTCTGTATCTTGGTGTGCTGGCCCATGTGGCAGTGGGTGAAAATAAGTAAACTAGAGTCCCATCTGACATGCGGTGAAGTAAACAAAGTTGAAACCACTCGGGGTAGCACCCCGCACGCTAGTAAATTGAGGGCGCATTGAGGACAAACTTCTTGCGCGCGAAGGACGCACTCGCGCACAATTCACCACTGCGCGGCGGCATGCACAGAAGGACGCACTCGCGCACACCCAGCACTCAACACACACCAGCACACGTGTACACCGGCATTGCCGCCGGTTGAGATGGACGGCGAGGCAGCCAACAAGTGAAGGCGGCTCGAGCCAAAACCGCATCCGGCGAGCCTGGACTTCATCAGCAGCCTCCCCGATGACATGCTGCTCGTCATCATCGGCCTCCTCCCCACCAAATCTGCCGTGCGGACCGCCCTGCTCTCCCGGCGGTGGCGCCTCCTCTGGCGCTGCTTCCCCCTCAACCTCACCGTCAACAGCTGCCTCTGCGATGGGGATTGCAAACGCATGGCCGCAGTCTCCAAGATCCTTTCATCGCACACTGGGCCAGCCAGATGCCTTGACATCCGCATGTTCAGTACCAACTGCAAGGTCTAACCCAAGTTCGATGAGTGGTTCTTATCCCCCACCCTAGATCAGCTCGAGGAGCTCAACTTTGAAGCTGGACGATGTCGCTCTCTGCCGCCGTCCGCGCTTCGCCTCACGCCAACACTGCGCCGCGCCAGCTTCAGCTCCTGCTATCTTCCCCAGATTAATGCCGCGCCCGCCCTTCTTCTCCCTCAACTCAAGCAGCTCGACCTCTTCGACGTTGTCATCTCGAAGAAGGCTATGGAGCACCTGCTCCGCAGCTGTACTGTGCTTGAGTACCTCCGTCTTGAGCAGATCCACAGGTTCATTAGCCTCCACATCGCCTCGAAGAATCTCCGATGGATTTATGTGTCTTGCTGGCCCCACAACAAGGCATCAATTGGGAAGAGATCACTCTAGCTTTTCCACGTTATGGTCATTGAGAATGCGCCTTTCCTTGAGAGATTGCTTGTATCGGATCTAGAAGGTGCAACAAAAATCAGGGTCATTGACGCGCCGAAATTGACAGTGTTGGTGTACTCGTTTGCCAAATTCTCCAAACTCTTTATTGGATCCGTAATCGTTCAGGTGATCACCTGCATCGTTTTTATACTGTACTACTATAGTAGCCCAGGTTAGTCATAGTGGAAAGTAACTTAGACTACTCCAGTAACTCTATGGTTACCCTAAGAGCAAGTACTACCTCCGTCCTGGTTTACTCTTCCAATTTTGTAGTATCAAAATTTGACCATAGATTTAACTAACAAAATGTTAATGCATGTCACTAAGAACTATATCGTTGGATTCGTATCTGAACAAAATTTCAAATGGTGTAATTTTTAGTGACATGCATTGGCATTTTCTTAGGTAAATCCATGGTCAAAATTTTATACTAAATACAAGGTAGTATTCCCTCCATCCCAAAATTCTTATCTTACATTTGTTTAGATATAGATATATCTAACACTAAAATGTAACTAGATACATCCGTATTTAGACAAATTTAAGACAAGAATTTTGGGACGGAGGGAGTACAAAAGTGGGCTATGTAGGCTAAAACATGTGCCAAATTCACTTGTGATGCATTTGGCATCGATGCCCCTCCATTGCTCACCTGGTGCCCAATCTGGATCACCTACTTTGCTCCGGTGCCAAATTAACTCACGCAATGAAAAAACACTGCATGGGAGAGAGAGAGGACTGAGGCAATAAAAAACACTTGTTTGGGAGAGTGAGAGGCTGGTGTAGTTGGTTTGATTGATTTGTTTATACATGTGGGTTTGTGTGCATAGCGGTGCCAACTCTCTCACATTGCGAGAGCGGTGCCAAAATCTTTTGATTTGACATCGATGCGTATTATGTGGCATACTTTGCGAAATATGGCATCGGCCACATAGTGGAAGGCAACAAATGCCCAAGCTCTTCATGTGCTCCTAGTTAAATGAGAGGAAACAGAGAGAGAGAGAGAGAGAGAGAGAGAGAGAGTGAAAAAATATCACTAGCCAGCCAACCCTATCGTATGAGCGAATGATATTGGTACCTCTTGATGACACGACAATCTTATGCAGCCAGCTGCTCTAATATGTTCTCTTCTTTTACAGATAAAAAAAGACCTGAAAGTGAAAAATGTGCTGCACTATAACAATCTCATCAAATACCTTGATCTCCATCTTACAGAAATTCATTTGATCGACTACCGAGGCAGCACATCTGAGATTAAATTGGCCAGGTTCTTTGTTCTGGAGGCAAGTGTGCTCAAGGTAATGAGGTTTGACGTTCTCTGGCGCAACAATGAATGGCGTGCTGATCACCGCAAGCGTCTAACCCTAAATGACAAAGTCTCCGCAGAAGCTGAATTTGTTTTTGAAACATCAAGTGGCCAGAGACTCGAAAACTTATTTGCCCATTAGTGACTTGTCAGGGCGGTGGATTTTAGTTTGTATGATAATGTTGCATCCACCTAAAGTAACGAAAGTTCTTACGTAAACTTCCTAGTAATTCCCTTTTCCTAGGTGCAGCATTACTCCTAACATTTGTAATATCAGTTTGAAACTTGTAATATTGCCGTGTCCTATTCCTGCATTTTCAGAATCCTGCGAATCAAACAAGTCCTGAGTTGGTGATGATGTTGTGCCTCCCATCTTTCACCAATAGTCGTCAGATCTAGATCTGACGCATACAAACCAAGCTTCTCCATTTTTGCAAAAAGATGCCCGCACTTGTTCCCTATTTACAAACAACTCCTTGTCTCTTACAATCAGCCTTATCTCCTCCCCACCACATCTAGAAGGCCGTGGAAAAATCTGGCACGATGGCCGCTGCCCGAGCCGTCCACCCCCAATCTTGGTGTTCCGTGCAATGCATGGGCATCTAGGCACGGGAAATTATGTCGAACAGGGCTAGTTGTAAGAAGGCTAGCTCTATAGCCATGATGATAGTGACTGCAGACAGTGAGGCTGATTATGGTATGCCGAACACGGCACCTATACTTAGGTGTCATCTCCGGCGCAGGGTCTTGTCACTTCACTGTGAGGAGCAGCACGTAATAATTTGACCAACGGGTAGTACAGTGCTAGTACTCCTACTACTACATTGGTAGTACTACTACTAGTACTAGTAGCACCACCGTCTGGATTTAGGAGTACTACCACGTCCATCTGGATTTTAGTATTTGACTAGCAATATCTAGTAATGCAGGTCACAAAAAATGTACTACTCCCTCTGTAAATAAATACATGGTGTTTTATTCCTATCGGCGAGAGAACTTAATGTTTTTTTGCTAACTAGAGTACTAATAGGATTACATGCAATGAACTAAACACTGCATGTCATGTTTGGTAGTCTCAAGTCATTGAAAGCATGCATGGCCCACATCTCTCATAGGTTGATATGTCACAAAATAAGAAACAAGGAGGGAGTTAATGCACCGTGCCTAAGTGTTTTGGGATTATTTGGTTTTCGTAATGTGACTTACACAACATTTTTGTTTACATGCATTAACATTTTATTAGTTAAATCAAAGGTCAAAACTTGGGGCAAAATGCAAAGGGGACCAATAAACCAGTAAACATCAAAATTCTCTCGTTTGGCCCCAACTAGAGGTACGGTGAGATGACTATACTGCACCGGCACGGAGGGGGACGCAGCTTCATTGACTTACGACAACTGCCTTTGGGTGAATGACATGTGGGCCTAGGGGGTGGCTGGCCCACCTATCATACAGCCAAAGGCAGGTGTGGTAGAGGGCTGAGGAGTAGTACGAAATCCTACGCACCTACGCACTCTAACCAAGGTCAAGAGTGATCACTCGAATCGCAAGATCAGTTGACTAGAAGCTAAGCTAGACCCATGGAGGCGATGAGCGCGAGCATCAGCCGGCTGTGCCAGATGGTCCATGACGCCGGCCTGCGGCCCGGCAATGAGGAACGTCTCCAGGTAGTATTGCTTGAGGCCGCCAGGGTGAGGGGCCGCTTGGACGACAGCTTCGTCTCCTTGTTCGATGAGGTCCTCGTCGGTTTCCTCTACAAGTTCACCGTCGTTAAGAAGCTCGCGGACGACTTTGATGTAAGCCTCCAGCTGACACGCCCAGGCTCTGCGATGCCCGCCACCCTCAACGGCCACTATGGTGACAACCTCTTCGACACACTGGTGGCCCTGCGATTGCCCGCCGTCGTGCCGGAGAATGTCCACCTTGAGGTCGCGCTCGCCGCGCAGCGCCTGGCGCAGCAAGCCACCATCAACATAATCACCCACGTCTACGCGCAAATCGTCCACAATGAGTACTACATGCAAGAGGAGGACGATAGGACGCTGGCCTTCTTGGACCGCAGGGCAACCTTGGACGACACTGTTTAGAAGCACGTTGAGCTCGCCGCCAACGCCGCTGCTCCTCACACGTCGGTTGGTGACCCGACGCACTAGGGCGTGAGGATGTCATTGATGGATCCGTATGTATTTTTATCTTTCCGTCAAACCCATGTAGTAGTATATGATACTACAGTAATTATCTTACCTTTCGCATCAACTTCATAATTTTCGTACGTACTCCATGCATGAACGGCGCCAGAACCAAACTTCTCATTACTCTAGGAAAAATCGTTATTTTCTATCTATCAATCACGCCATGGAGCAGAACCAAATTTTACAAGTTACGAGTTCAAAAGGAAAAGCCTGCCGTGTTCGCGTCGCACCCCCACACGGTTGGTCCGGCACGCCGCTCAAGCGGGAATGCGTGCGGTGTTGCATTTTCACTTACAAGTGGGACCGCAGTTGAGCAAACCGACTATCGGCAAACCCCCACCCCGCCCACCACGCGATGGCTAAGAAAACAGGAGGGAGAAGAGATGGCTGTAGCATGGACTCCAAGAAAATTGGTGTCGGATGGGACTCGTGTGGGTGGCGTGTGAATGCTAGTTATGGCCCATGCCACCCCACTATATCGAGCCTATATCGAGGTGCATAGAACAAATTTCCTGCAGTCCGTGCTCAACCCACCTCTATCTCTCTTCTCAGCCAGCCAGCGGACGCGCGGAGCCCATCGTCTGTTTGCTCACATGCGGTCCCACATGTCAGTGAAAACGCAAGCGGACCCACTGAACCTGCACATCTTTCACCTCGACATGCTGGTGATGAAAAACAAATCCAAGAAAGATCTTCGGTGGCCGCTTTTGGACTTACTCAAGAGTAGTAAGATTCTATTTACAGTTTAACCCAAGATGCACATCTCGTGGCTTCAACTACCACTCTACTTTCTTTCATGACATGTCCTGGATGCTGGATGTCCCACATGTCGGCAAAAGGAGGAAGAACCCAACCAAATCTTCGGTTTGTGCTTTCGGATTAGACTAGTGTTGCTAACTTAAAAATTTTATTCTGTACTCCCTCCGTTCCAAAATACTTGACTTCCATTTGTCCAAAAATGGATGTACCTATATACTAAAACATGTCTAGATACATATATATTTTGACAAATAGAAGACATGTATTGTGCAACGGAGGGAGTAGAATGGATGCAAGTTTTGTATTGGGAAGAAGAGTACATCCATATATTGATAGAGCGCAATTTAGTAGATGTTCTATCACTTTTAGCTAGCATAGAGGCTATAGATGAGATTAGTGCACTTGTTGATACTCCTACTTGGTATGTGTGTTGCTTCTTAGACGTAGAGAAAAACAGACCGCAGGGAGTACTAGAATAGAGGCTAGACATGATACTAGATGCGAGGAAGCAACGTCTACTTCTTTACACTCGAAGAAGAAAGAAGCACACAAGATCGAGCCTCCGCGGATCAACAATGAATGCATCGAGAAGGCACTAATCCAACTTACAGGAGTAGTAAAATGTATTCTTGTGGTTCTTGTTTTCTTCGGTCTTGCTTTTCTAGTCAAAATTATCGTTGGAGTTCGTGCAAAACAGAGGTCCATTTGGGGTCGTGCGTTGAAGTTGGCCTTACAAGTGGGACCGCAGTTAAGGAAACCGACTATCGGCAAACCCCCACCTCGCCCACCACGTGATGGCTAAGTTAGAGAAACGACGAGGTTGAAGAGATTGCTCTAGCAAGGACTCCAAGAAATATGGTGTCAGATGGAAGTCGTGTTGGTGGCGTGTGCCGTACTCCTGGACGTGAATGCTAGTTCTGGCCCATGCCACCCTACTACTACTACTACTTACTATATAGTACTACTAGTATCGAGGATTCGAGGTGCTGGTTACGTAGTACAATATGGCTACAGTAAAAACACCCGCACGACGCGCGAAGCATGTGAACACTACTAGGGAAAACCTTATACACAGAATGTTACCAGTAGTGTTGTACAAAATAAAACGCTACTGCTCCTTAGTAGCAGCGCGCGTAAATAAACCGCGCTACTGCTATGACTTTAGCAGTAGCACGTACAAGCGAAAAGCGCTGCTGCTATGTCTGAACTGGGCGCACATGGCTAGCCCAACCTAGCAGTAGCGCGTATACTGGCCCAGCACTACTGCTACTCTCCTTAGCTGTAGCGCGCTTACGTGTAAGGCGCTACTGCTAACGGAAATAAAATAAAGTGAAAAACAAGTAGAAAAGTAAATGAAAATGAAACAAATAGAAAAAGGAGAAAGGAAAAAAATAAAATGTAAAGAAAAATAAAAGGAAAAAGGGAAAAAAGGAGAAAGGAATAGCAGTAGCGGGTTTCAGGAAACGCGCTGTAGCTAACTTAGCTATAGCGCGTTTCGGAAACGCGCTACCGTTACGTTTCACTTAAACAGCGGTTCCCCCCACCCCCCGGCCACCACACTTCTTCCCCAAATCCCTCGCCCTCATCGCCGTCTCCCCAATTCGCCGTCACCCCACTTCGCCGCCGTCTCCTGCCAGCGTGGACGCCCGCAACCTCACCGTCTCCCCCCGAGGCCGCCGTCATCCTCACCGCCGCCGCCTGAGGCCGCCCTCAGCCTCACCGCCGCCGCCCGAGGCCGCCCTCGATGTCACTGTCGGCGCCCTCCACCTCACTGCCGCCCGAGCCCACCTAGGACCGCCGTTGCCCGTGCCCGAGCCCGCCCTCTCCGCCCTGCCACCGTCACCGAGCACCTCCCCGCCACCATCTCTCCCCTCTCTGTAAGTCCCCCACCCCTCCCCCCGACTCCTCTCTCTCTGCATTTTAGAGAAAAAAATAGTAGAGCAAAAGTTTGTTTATAGAAAAAAATTTAGTTTAGAGCAAAGGATGTTAAGTAGTAGATGTTAGAGCAAAAATTAGTTTAGAGCAAAAAATTTGGTTTACAACAAAAGTTAGTTAGGGAAGTAGGGTTTAATTAGGGTAGATGCTGCTTGTATAGTATATAGTGATACTAGTAGATGTTAATTAGGTTAGGGAAATAGTGGTACTAGTAGATGTTAGTTAGATGTTTTTCAGTTAGGGCACTAGAGTTTTGCTAGGTTAATTAGGTAAGTAGTGCTGCTAGTAGTAGTGGTACAGTAGGTTAATTAGGTGATGTTAAATGAATAACCAAAATGAATGAAATTAGTAGTTAACTGATTTTTTTCCTTTCATCATTATAGAGCACTAAAGTTAACTGAATTTTGTTCTATTAGTAGTTAAATGAATTTTCTTCTACACTTTGTTTTTGAATTAGCTTGTGAAATTTGGACATGTGGTTGCTCGTGTATATTTGGACATGTGTTGCGGTGTCGAAGAGGGATATTTGAACACTGTTTCCAGGGAATGATGCTGAGTGGCCTATGTTTTGCCGGAATGTTGATTCATTTCTGTTCCGGCAAATTTCAGGTTCTTGATTTGTCCACTTTTTAGCAAAGGTCATGCCGAAATTTTCCGTGAATTTCGGCATGACTTGTGCTACAAACTAGGACATATCGAGTGCCCGGGATTTGCCGCACCTGGAAGGAGTCAACATTCCTGCAAAACAATAAGCCTTTTTAAGTCATTATTCATTTTATTAGGTCTAGAATTAATTGACTAGATTTAATCATAGGAAACATTGCTAGCAACGATGAAGGACATGGTTTTGGTGATTGCGACGACGTCTACCGGGTAGCAGACGAATTTTTTAGCCTTACCGACGATCAACCAATGTTGTTGCTGGGCCCACCGATGGCATCGGGGACTGAGACCGACACGCAGACCGGTGCTGAGACTGAGACCGGCGTTGAGACTCAGACCGGCATCGAGACCAGCGCTGAGACTGAGACTGGTGCTGCCTCGAGGAGCGGAGCCGGTGTAGAACCGAAAGCAAAGAGGTAACGACTTCCTAACAAACTCAGGACTACTAGACTAGTGGTTACGGAGGTGGACGACAACAATTTTGAGCCAAAGGCGCCCGATGAAGCGCGCGTGTGCTACGACAATCAAATAGGCTGCATCGTACGGACAACCGCCACCATTAACGATGAGAAACTACAGAAGATAGAAAATATGAGGAGCTCCCTCCTAAAGAAGTTTCACCAGATATTCTTGTTCCCGTGCCAGAATGAGAAGGATTATGAAGATCCAGACGAGGACCCGATAATGAAGGAGATAAACAAACACGCCATGACCAAGTTTAGCGACGCGTTGGCCGCTTGGAAAACTCGAGTGAAAGCAAAGATCATCGACAAGAAGGAACCCTACTCCGAGATTGTAAAGGATAATCCGTCAATCATGGAAGAGCAGTTTCAAATATTCAAGGAGGCTTGCGAGGCCGAAGCTGCCAAAAAAAGTCTAAGTACATGAAGGGGCTTCAAGAGAGGAACATTGGGAGCCACCACCTCGGAAGCCATGGTTACGGCGGAAAGAGGTACAAATGGGCCAAGGAGGACACGGAAGCCGCGAGTTTGGGCATCCCAGACCCCGTGGCGGATTTCACCGTCCTGCAGGAGCGTGACGTCCTGAGGGCCCGACACCATTGGGACCCAGTGAAGAAGGTTTACGAGACAACACCGGTCATTACGGAGTTCATGAGACTGCTGGTAATTTTAGTTTCTGATCAATTCGACTGCACACGTTAGTCATATTTGTAAACGGTCCTTGTGCCTTTTGCAGAGAGAGAAGCACCGGATTGCGGCCGAAAGCGACTCGCCGTCTGAGGTATTGGCGAGGCCCAAGTGGGACACTCCATTCAACCGGGCATTGAACATATTGAAACGACAACCGGTGGATACTCGACCGTCATATGGACGCGTGCACGGTGTCAGAGACGGAGCCACGTGGAAGAAGTACTACCGTGAGACCACGGAGGAGATAAAGGAAAGACGGAGGTTAACTGAAGAAAACATCGACAAGAAGGTTGAGATTGCGGTTGAGAAGAAATCATCTCAGACAGTAGCAACAGCGGTAGCTGCCGCAAAATAGGTGGTTGCAGATTTGTCTACTTCCTTGGTGACGGGCGTTTTCACTTGGACAAGGCAAAATCCAGAAAAAATGCAGAGGACTTTCCCCTTGCTGACGTCTTGGGGAGCAGGTCGACTAGCATTGCACCAGCACCTGCTCCCGCACCGGCTCCCACACCTGCTCCTACACTGGCTCCCGCACCGGCTCCCACACCTGCTCCTGCACCGGCTCCCGCACCGGCTCCCGCACCTGCTCCCGCACCGGCTCCCGCACTGACTCCCGCACCGGACGTGCTCGGTGGTGCCTCGTCTTTGGCTGAGCTCGACGCCCTCACGATATCTGTCACACCGGCCCCCTTCAATATAAATGTATAATCTCCCGTTTTCGTTGCCTTTCGGATGTCTCATGTTGCCGACTTTTCTTTGCAGGCCGACGAAACCCCGTGCACCATATTGTACACCATCGGCGACCAGAAGGTGGACGTCGGGAAGGCGACGATAATGGAGCCGAAGGAACCATTGCTCCACAGCCGGCCGATCCCCCCGAACGTCTTCAAGGTTTCCGTGGCAAGTGTCAAACCGGGCCATGAGAATTTGCCTCCTCTAATACTAGTGGGGGATGATGACGAGACCCCATGGTGGCTTGGTGATTGTTGCAATGGGTGGGTCCTATTGTGGCCAAAGAGTTTGCTTCGTCTGGAGGCGGCCGGGAGCACACCCACGAGCATGCAGCCTCAGCAAGGTATGAACATCAATACCCCACCTACCCAATTAGCGTCGGGTGTCAGGTTGGGTGATAGTGGACGAGGTCAGGAGGAGGCTCCATTAGTCACTGATGATGTCGCCATGGATGAGGATGAGGATGACGATGGCGCTGAACAGTATGTCTAGACTGGCGCCTCCTTAGGGTTTGAGCGTCATGAGTCGGTGCCTGAATTACCGTCTTAGCGTATTATGGACGACCTTCCGGTAGTAAAGAAGTCTAGGAAGAGAGCGAGGAAAGGCAAAAAAGCTGATTCTATGATCCAACCGCCTCAGCAGCCTCGGCTTTAGGACCGTATAGATATCCCCGATGCGAATAAATGGCATATCCCTGGTCAACCAATCCTACTTGCAACAGCGCTACGGGCCAGATTCGGCGATCTAAGGAGACTTCATGACGATGTGCTGCGGGTAGAGAAAGGCCACATCGCCTCGAAAGATCCAGGATACCCACTCTACGTGGTTAATGTTCCGGGGCAAATGTCGTACGTCCACAATGTCCCCGCGGATAAGTTCTTCCTCCGATTCAATTACATATTTGACATGTTTCACGTGAAGAAGCTGGATTTTACGTTTGTCCGCTTTTATGCCTTGCACATGAACTACATCATCGGGGTTGAGCAGATATCTCATATCTGTGCCGCTGACCCGTACTACATGCACGCGGGCTTCTTGGGAGTCTGCGCAAAGCACGGTGAATACGCGAGGGATTACATCATCAGTTTCATGCTCGCCAATAAGGACAAGGAGGCGATTCTCATGCCTTATCATCCCATGTAAGTCATCCGCGCTGCTATCCTTCCTTCGATTTCAATAATTCATTTGCACGGTGGAGGCTAATTAATTTGAGGTGTACTTATTTTGCGCAGCGGCGGGCGCGCCGTCCTCATCATCCTCTACCCCCGATTCTCCCACGCTCTTTACTTGGACTCGTCGAAGAACATTCACAAAAAGGATTACACCCACATCAAAGATGTTCTCGACAGTGCTATGTTTTACTACCAAGCAAGGGGTGGAGAGGTTAGGGACAAGAAGAGAATGGGCGGCAGGGTCGCCTTCAGCCATAAGACCGACTTCTGCTGCATCCAGCAACCGAACGATTCTCTTAATGATGGATTCTATGTCCTACACCACATGCTAGAGTACAGACGGGATCACCAGAACCTTCGCATGTCACCTAGATCTGGCGATGCCCATATTCTGCATTGGGCAAAGGACATAGGAGATATCGAGGATCATCGACTTCGAGCTGAGTTCTATAACATCCAGCGCGAACTTGCCCAAATCATCATGAAGGAGGTCGTCGGAAAAACAGGGATGTTCTACGGAAAAGGACAAATGTCGCGGGAAGACGTCCGAACATGGATAGCCTCTCAGCGTCTCGACATGAAGCCTTTCACTAAGCTCGATGACTATCTCCCTAACATGGATGGATGGCATGATATGGTGGAGTGATTGTCGATATATGACAATGTGTCTGTTTATTCCATACTTTCTGTATGACAAAACTTTGAGTTATGCACGGTGAAAATTTATTTGTGATGTAATTAAACTGTCCTACTCCTCGACTAGCGAAAATCACTCTAGTTAGGGCATTTTGGGTACGATGAACTTTGTTATTTATGCTTATGATATGTTGTTTCTATTTTTGCCAAGTCCGTCTCTTTCTGTTGCTCAACTATATATGTTGCATATCATCGACTCATGTGACGATGTAGGTGCATAGATCATAGATGGCAAAGAAGTGCTACGCCAGGAGTATATATACGACAAGTGGCCGGAGTGTCAGGCCCAGGTGTACCGGTTTCCGGTTTCCGAGCGACAGGCAGTAGTTAGTTTAGGTTCACGCTAATGCGAGAGAGGGATACGAACTCATGTACTCAAAGTGATAGCTCTTCTCGCGTATATCATTGTTTAAATGGATAACCTGTTTCAATGCACATACAATTATGTATTCAGAATTTTTTTTGCCTCGTCGCACCACTCACTCACAGAAGCGACTGGAAAGCCATTCATAAATTTAGTAAGTTTATCACAGGCATATCATTTTATTACATACAATAGGTCATCAACCCACATCGACAACGAGGATACATTATAAATACTAAAGTTTTCACCACACAACAAATAACAAGCAATGAAATGAACTTCAACTCAACCATTCCTCGGCATTGGAAACGCTTGCTTTGAACCACAAGTGATTCTCTGGGACGGGCCATCCATTGTCGATCTGGAGACCAATGCAAGACTGATCATCCAGGCTGAAGCGGCCTACTATATCAGTACCAGGGTAGGGAACCACCCAAATGTCCGAGGTATAGACACAATTGCTTCTCATAAATGGTAGTAACATTGTGTCAGCAACAATTAGATCGCCTTTCACCATCATTGGATAGTTTTGTCCAAGGAAGAGCGAGTTTTTTCCAAGACTATCAATTCTGTACCAGGGAGAAGGAGTTGGCGCTAGCACATTAGTATCCATCCCGAATACCATGCAACGGGTGTTGGAATAGGTCAGGAGAGTGCGACCATGGGAGACTACACCTTCTTCCTTAGCAGTAACATCATTAGTGGGCTATATACACACGAGAAGAGGTGATCCATCAGAATTAGTTGCCAGGCGCCAAATAGTATATGGGCGCTGCTCGTCCTCATGCTCGTGATCATCACCATCGTCATCTCCCCCTTGGTTATAAAAATCTTCAAGTATAGGTGGTGGAATGTTCACAGGACCTTGGAAACACAAGAAGAAGGTTAATTAGTACAGGGAAGCTTGCTAACCCGCATGCATGTGGATGAAACAATTATAATTACGGTGGAAGACAAACATACCGAAACAACGATTCCATGCAAAAACAGTGCCACGAGTGGTGGTAGCAAACACAAGGCCCTCGTATTCAATTGCATCACAGTACTCATCCGTGTAAAGAAACTAATTGTTGTGCAATATCCATCGAGTCAAACCAGCAAGGATGACAACAAGCTTGTCGAAGATAGCAACAACTTCATAGTTGTTGTAATTCCAAGAGCGGTTGGGAACTCGAGAAATTGCTATCTTCCGTAAAAGACAGTCACCATGATTGTATTTGAACGTGCGTACAATACCGGTGTGCTCAACCTCTGGGTAGTCTGCTGAGATTTTTGGAAGTGGAACCCGGTCACGAGTGTACACATTCACAAGTTCCCACTCGCAGTTGGACCCAATATAAACAACCCAATCTCCATTTGTGCCTGCCCAAGCCTTGCCCTCAAGCGATGGCATCTTAACACCATACGTATCATTATCAAGTGGCATCAACTTGCACAGGGTGAGGCCTCCGTCATGACGGCGCCAGTCATCAGGGTCACGGCGAAGAAGATATGGGAGATCAAACTGCTCCTTGACTCTTGGGTTCCTTGTAATGATGTTATTAGTTGAGTCGAGAATGGGCTTGAACGAACCTGCCATGCTAGCCGAGGTGATGACGTCGCACCGATCAATGAGTTCCTCCACCATGTCATCTTTAAGATCAGGGCAAGAATAACGGGGTCGTTTCCGTCATGTTCCCTCCATGGAGAAGACGATCGAACAATGGCAGAAGAAAGGGTGAAGGGCTGAAGGAAAATGGATGAGGGAGAGGAAGAGCGTGCGATAACAGTTCCAAATCGAGAGGGAAATGCAAAGAGTTGGTGGACGGTTGCCAGTTTGCCACGGTTCACGAAGGGGCGCCCCGGCCTACACGTCGGTTCGGAAATACTCCTACTACTCACCGTCGTCTCACTGATATGTTGGAACGGGACCACATGTCAACGAAACATGGTGTGTAATTTCTCGTGCAAAATGCGATCTGGCCGCGTTGGCCCGAGGTGCCGCATTAGTTATCAACATTTATTTTTTTAATGGCGTGCCGTTCAGTTTTGAAGCACGACTAACTGGTACTATACACAGAGAAAATATAAACTACTCTACCACTACTCCACCTCCAGTACTATTAGTATAAAAAAGATATATAGGCTGGAGCTTCAATGCTTTCTTGCCAAGGGCTGCCCGCTTGCTTCTCACACTAGCCCCTCTCTCCCTCCTCACCGGTGGTCATAGATCCACCGGGGAAGAAAAGGACGTGCAGCATTGATGCACTCGTCGTCAGCGAGCGAGGTCACGCACTAACGACAAGGCCGTCCTCTCAGACCTAGCGCCCGCGTGGGATGGCCTCCATCCCCAAGCTCGCTGCCGTAGTGTGTGCGGAGGACGACGACCACGAGCGAAGCCACTTCCCGCCGACCCTCAGGTATGCTACCTCTTTTCGAACCATACCCTTGTTCTATTGCCCCATCTGGCACGTCGTTGCATGTGGATCTTTTTCCACTCCACCATCTTCCCAATTTGATATCCTCTGCTCTGCTAGCCACGCAGACGAAAACCATAATTTGCACTGTTAAAGGAAACCCTACTTCATGTAGACTAATCCATGTCTGGGTTGAATAAGGAAAGGAAGGGAGACAGTACTGTCCAAGAGAGTAGGCATCGAACCCGCATCTAGGTTGAAAAGGGGAAAATCAGTAGCTAAGGAACGAGTCTCGTGTCTCTTGGTTGAAGAAGGGTAGAAAGGCATGACAACACAATAGAGAATGACCAGGTCGATCGGTTTGTTGTCCTCACATAGGAAAAAGGTGGCTAAAGAGAACAAAAATGGGACGTAATCCACATATGCTGCCTGGATATTTGTTGCTCTGGGCAACCATACCTCCCTCACCACTCTGCGTCGGTGGAGATACATCGTACTGGTGCGCCCACTGTCCGAATGGGCCTCCCATGCTCTTATTGCCACTTTTTTTGTTGTTAGTATAACGCCAGCAGTCAAATCAAGAAATGCTACTGCTAAAGTGATGCCACATTTAACTAATGCCGCTCTCAGTCTAATGCCACCAATAAGCAATGCCAGCTATTGATTGTGGATGTATTAAAGATTTTTTAGCTAAGGCATTCTAGTGTTGTTGCACAACGAGTATACCAATGATGAAACTTGTTAATACCTTCAGATTTTTGCACTGTTAATGCTTATAGATTACATACCTCACTTTCATGAGATAAGTTAATTTTTTTGTACAGTGTCACCAAAATACCAAGGCGCTGATGTCATTTTATTTTGGTTAAACTGCACAGACAATTACGAAGACAAGAGGAAAGGTCAAGAGTGGGCACCTCCTCCTCCGACTGTTCTCTTGATTTGTTTGATCAAGTTTTTATGTTTGATCGATTATCAAGATTGGGATAGCAATTTTTAAGGTCCCCCGAGTTCGAAATGATATTTACCTTGGAGGTACATGGTTTGCAATTTTTTATACTGTCATTAGTTAATAATGCTAGTTACCTTCAGACTTCTATATTTGGTTTAATGCTCATGGACAGCTAGTATACCAATGCTGAAACCTGTTACCTTTACATTTTGTATTGTTAATTCTTATAGAAACCTTCCAGTGCTAGAGTTTATTGAAATCTGTTAAGTAAAACCATTGTACTGTACCCTGTAATAAACTAACTACTCTACTGTTGCACTAGCCACTGGATTAGTGTATATTTGTAGTATTTGAATGGTGTTGCATTAGCGTATGGACATAAATAAAGTGTGGCAAGCTTTCCCAGATATGTGCTCAAGAAAACTACTACCTGTTTTTCTAAATACTAGACGTTTGGGTACTTTAAGTTGAACCGTAAAAACGTCTTATATTAAGGAACAGAGGGTGTAGAGTTCACTCAAATTATCTTGGTAAAGCTAGTCACACCTTTGTTAAAATTAATGTTCATTATGTTATCGGAGGAGGTCTGTATGTTTGTCTCTAATGCCTGTCGACTACATACCCGGTATCATGATGTAATGTTAAGTCATTTCCTTTTGTACAGTGTCACTGAATTGTCAAGGCGGTGATGGCATTTTATTTTAGTAGAACTGCACAAAATTTGCTTAAAAGAAGAGGAAAGGTCGGGAATGGCTCAATTTTTCAGAAAAACTATGTATGCCTTCCTGACATCAGCCGCTGTTGCTTTATTTATTCCTTCAAACAGGTGGTTAGAAACAGTCTTGCTACCTTTTCCCATTAAGAAATTGGAATGCTTATATTTGTGAGTCTATGCTTCAACTAGTGCCACTTTTATAGTAATCACACTTTCAATATCTATGCAAACAGGGATGCTCGATTTTAGTGGAACTACACAAAAAGTCCAACTGGTTCAACATTAGGAGCATGTTTTTTTCCAAACCTTTATATCCAATTGGTGGCACTATGAGCTGTTCATTACGAAGGTACATGGTTTGTTACTATCTTGCAACTCTTGTTATACTGTCGGATGTAGTAATACTAGTGGTTTGCATGTGAATTTATTAGCATGGTGGACCTACATTGGAGGTGCAGGACATGATTCAATGATTGGATGCTCAATTTCAGGTTTACTAGCTGCTTGATATTTGTGCAGACAGAGATGTCTTCCCGTTGCTATTTAGCAAACAAACAAAGTGTCTGCAATTTTGGTTGAACTGCACAAGAGAATAGTATAGTCACTACATGCAGTGCCATTTGAAAATAGACACAAAGATTGGATAGTCACTTCATGGACTGCAGAAAAGTAGTACTGTACTATTTACTGGCCAACACTAGATGCTTCATTGCTTTGGTCTAATTATACAATGGGCACATTTTCCCTAAGTTAAAGTTTGTATTTCGAAAATAGTCTCGCGGTGTGATCGAGAGAAGACCAAATCATATTGTAGTGGATGTTCCCCCATCATGTGTGGTTCATTCTCATGGTTCTAGCTGTTGGTGAAACCACTTACATTTGCAAGAGGAATTGTAGAATTCACAAACAAATTTGTCTTTCAGTCTGTACTGAATGTTGGCCAAGGGAAGCATCCATGTTAGTAAGAAGAACAGATGTTTTTCGTAGATCTTTGCTTTTGGAGCTACATATTTGTATATGACCTGTGAATCATTGAGATGCATTAACATGTTGATCTTATGTATGGGAATTGTACTAGTTAGTTTTAGTTGCGAGGCTTGTGACGCAAGATCCGAAGTGGACGATCTTTGCTTTTGGAGCTACATATTTGTATATGATCTGTGAATCATTGAGATGCATTAAGAGTTACTTATTTCTGTTCGCTGAGTGTTTACAAGTTACTAATCGATCACTAGCTAGCCTACAAATGCGCTCCTGGCAGTTTTATTTGCGACGCAAGATGCGAAGTGACAGTTTTTTGAATAAAAATGCCTACCTCTGAAGAAACTGACAAGCTACACTATCGATCCTACACAGATAAAAATGCCTACCTCTAAAGAAACTGACAAGCTACACTATCGATCCTACACGGATAAATAGCGGATCATGCACGTACTACCTCCTTTTCGGTTTGCAGGGCTCAATTCAAGAAACGACCTACTCGATCCTACACGAATAAATAGCGGATCACACACGTACTAGTACCTCCTTTCCGGTTTGCAGGGCTTAATTCAAACGTCTCACCAACCAAGGTGCTCCCTCCGTCCGGGTTTATTAGTCCCATGAGCAAAGCAGCAATACCAAGGCATGGCAATAATTAACGGCATGCAGGAGTTTAAGCCTAATTATTTCCAGCGATTTAAGTGGCTGCATGTGTGCCCTCGGCTGCGACTCGTTGCATGCTGCTTCGCGTACTGCCTGCGAGCGATTCTTAGTGCCTGCATGCAGCCGGCCGTAATTAAGGCAGCTAACTGATGCGAAAAAAGATACGCTTTAATTGTTGCGGGCTTTTTAAATTCGTGAAATCATTATTGACAAGGAGGGAGATGATTCGAGTGCACTTGTTTGACCGCCTTGCCGGCGTGCAACCCAAACAGGACGGGACGGCACAGTCATAATTTCAGTTTCCCTAGTTTTCCATGGCAAGCTGGCGCGCTAAGCCATTATGCATTGAATTCCGATGACCGTCGCGCTACCTTCCCCCTATAAGTACTGTTTCCCGGCCTTCTCCGGTGCCACTGTGACCCAACTCGCCATATCCTCATGAGCCCCCACCGGCCCGACGTCGCTCGCCACGTCCGCCATGCCCCCGCCCGTCCGCGGTAGGCGACGCCGGAGGCGGTCACCGCTGGAACTAGTGTTCGGTTTTTCACCGGAAGGCAGACGGAGGGAGGAGGCATTCTATCTGTCTTTAGATGGCAATGCGCAGATCGAGGAGTTATTGGAGCGCGACCGCATAGCGGAGGAGCAGGAGTTGTTGGAGCGCGACCGCCTGGCGGAGGAGCAGCGTATCGCCGATTTGTGCCACTAGCGGGACATGGAGCAGGAGCGCACGGACGCTCTGAGTCGCGAGCAGAGCGCCCACAACTGGGCCGACTACGTGGAGGCCGGCGCCCGGCAAATAGCCCTGGAGGCTGTCGGGCACGCACGCGTTCGCAACACCGATTTTTACTACCAGCTCATCAAGTGGGTTTCCCGCTTGGAAGCCGAAGCTTTGGTGGACCACACCGGCATGGAAAGGGCCAACGCGCGCGAGCAACGCGCCCTATCGCACCTCTGGAAAGTTCGAGGTGAGGCGCAGGATGCTGGTGCCGGCGTTTAGCATGTACCACAGATGGCGGTTGGCATCGTCTAGTTAGCTAAGAGTAAGTTAGTACTTGTCTAGTGGGAGTAGATAGTTAACTTGGCTACGATGGTTGTCAATGTGGAAGTTCAATACTCTATATGTGGATCAGACCTATTACTTTGCTCTGAATGTTGAACTTTCCGTTTGAACGTATGGAATGGGCTGTTATTTTTTTAAATGGGTTGTATTTGTCCTCCACGGGTTTAGAGGCTGACTTGTGGGCCTAGCAAGTTGACGCGTACACAATCAGGAGATGATTGTACGTGGAGAGGATGATAGCAGGGACCCGCCAAGGTCATGGCAGTACACAAGCAAGTGCCTCCTTATTTCAAGCCAATAAAAAAAATGGCTCCTCCTAGTGGATTTCTGACATCTGGGTCCCATGCCATTGTCAACGTAGTCAATAAACGAGAGAATTGCACAACGAGCGGCTGACACCAGGGACCCAGCAGCTCGCCCAGTTATTTTTGTTTTGGGTTAATTTGATAAATGCCTCCGAGAAATGCCACTGCAATTTCCAAATTTTGAAAAATGCCATTTCATGCCATTTCTAGTGGCATTTTTCGAAGTCTGGAGTGGCGTCTTTCAAAGTTTGCAAACTGCAATGGCGTTTTCAAAGTTTGCAAAAATTACAGTGGGATTTTTCAAAGTTTGGAAATTGCAGTGGCGTTTTTATGAATCGCCATAATTGGAGTGGCATTTATCTAATTTGTTTTTGAGACGGAAGCAGGGTGTCAACTGGGCTGTGCGGGACACTCTCGCCTGTCTAGACAACCTTTTCTTTTATGTTTACCACAGACCAGCCCAGTAGTTTTTTTCTTTCTGAAAATGGCTAGCCCAGTTTTTTGGTGATTTGTCAAGTAAGTTGCTTTATCAGGCATGTTGGGCTGCAAATCTTTCAAGACGAGGAGAGCTTCATTCGGCTGGCCGAGAAAATGGCCTATCAGTAATGAGAAATGGGCTGTACATTTTTAAAACACATCAAACCGGCAATTAGTTTCAAATATCTTTTTTTCATTTTGAGATTTTAACTTGCATTGATTTTTATGCGTGGACAATTTATTGGATTTTATATTGATATAAATTTATTTTCAAAATCAGCCTGAATGTGACTCGAAATTTCGGGATTAAAAACAGTTTAGACCGCACCGACATATGCAAAATTTCGTATAATTTTTTAACCGTGGCCACAATATGGGCTGTAATGCTAGAAAAAAGAATATGGGCTCCAAAAAACCCGTAAGAATTAGCAAATGGGCTGTAAACTATTTGAAATAATGGAAGATGGGTTGTATGTTGTTTTCCACAGATTTGAGGCTTTCCACAGATGGCCTGTATACTGTTGGATGTCCATCCAACGGCCGTCGTGCTTCTTCAATCTCTGCTCTTCTTGCTCCAGCCGCTCAAACAAGCGCCGGCAGGACTGCCTGCTCCCTCCTCCCCGCGGCTAGCTGTGCTGCCACGCAGGCCTCACCGCCCCGCCATACTCCCACCACTGGCCTAGCCATCCCTCTACTCACCCACAGTCCCACACCTGCTGTTATTCTTCGGCAACGGCAGACGAACCAGTAAACCCTCGTACAGTCATGCTCCCCTCCGCGTGGGAAACAACTGCCGAGTCTTCCCTGCCTCCGTGTCAATCCCTTCCTAGGCCTCACCGTCGTCCACCGCCCTGGTGCTCTTGGCGTGGCGTGGTCAACATGGTCAACGGTCGACATGCATCTGAAGTGGACTGTACGTGGAGAGGCTGACAACTGGGTCCATGGCCGCACGCAAGGAAATGCCTCCTTATTACGCGCAAAATAATGATTCCTCTACCTGACATCTGGGACCCACCAAAAGGGCCTCTGTATTTCGCGAAAAATACATTACCGCCGCTGACATCTCGGACCCACCACCTATATCTTCGCACGCATGGAAGTGCCTCCTTATTACGCCCAAAAAAAGAATACTCCCCTTGCTAGCTGGGACCCAGTATAGTGTGCCTACTAAGTTGACGGGGACGAAGGGCTTTGTCAACTTAGCCAATATGCATGATTCTAGCTCGACTGACCGTACGATGTCCATCCAACGGCCGTAGTGCTTCTTCAACCTCTGGTCTTCTTGCTCCAGCCGCCCAAAGCAGCGCCGGTCGTGCCGCCTGCTCCTGCCTCCCGTGGCCGTCTGTGCTGCCACGGAGGCCTCACCGCCCCCATACAACTCCCACCGCTGGCCAGGCCATCCCTCCACTCCACTCACCCACACCCCCTATTATTCTGCGGCGACGACAGCGTAGCCGAACTAGTGAACCCTCGTACTCCTCTCCGCGTGGGCATCCACTGCCACGTCTTCCCCGGCTCCGCGTCGTCCCCTTCCTAGGCCTCGCCGTCGTCCACCGCCGTGGTGCTCTCGGTGCGGCGTGGTCAATGTGGTCAACGATCGAATTCCATCGGAAGAACACTGTACGTGGAGAGGCTGAGAGTTGGGTCCACGGCAGGCGCAAGGAAGTGCATCCTTATTACGCGGAAAATAATTATTCCTCCACCTGACAGCAGGGACCCACCGGACGGGCCACCAGTATTTCGCGAAAAAAACGTTTGCCCCTGACTGCTGGGAACCACCCGACGGGCCACCGTATTTCGTGAAAAAAATGTTCCCCCTGCTGTCAGCTCGGACCCACCGGAAGTGCCTCCTTATTACACAAAAAAAAATGAATACCCCCCTGCTAGCTGGGACCCACCTTGGTGGGAGGTTGACTTGTGGGACTACTAAGTTGACGGGGACGGAGGGCTTTGTCAACCTAGTCAATATAAACGATTCTAGCTCCAATGACCGTACGATGTCCATCCAACGGCAGTAGTGCTTCTTCAACCTCTGGTCTTCTTGCTCCAGCCGCCCAAAGCAGCGCCGATCATGCCACATGCTCCTGCTTCCCGTGGCCGGATGTGCTGCCGCGGAGGCCTCACCGCCCCCTACTATTCCCACTGTTGGCCAGGCCCTGCGGCGATGGCAGCCTCACACCATAGCCGAACTAGTGAACCCTCGTACTCCTCTCTACGCGGGCTTCCACTGCCGCGTCTTCCCCGGCTCCCCGTCGTCTCCTTCCTAGGCCTTGCTGTTGTCCACCGCCCTAGTGCTCTCGGTGCGACGTGGTCAACATGGTCAAGGAACGACTTCCATCAGACGTGGACTGTATGTGGAGAGGCTGACAGCTGGGTCCACGGCCGCAGCAAGGAAGTGCCTCCTTATTACGCGGAAAATAATTATTCCTCCATCTAATAGCGGGGACCCACCAGATGGGCCACCATATTTCGTGAAAAAAATGTTCCCCCTTGACTGCTGGGACCCACCAGCTACACCTTCGCACGCAAGGAAGTGTGTCCGAGCAAAAAAACGATTCGCCCCCTGACTGCTGGGACCCACCAGCTACATCTTCGCACGCATGGAAGTGCGTCCGGGCAAAAAAAACAATTCGCCCCCTGATTGCTGGGACCCACCAGCTACATCTTCGCACGCAAGGAAGTGCGTCCGGGCAAAAAAAAAAACGATTCGCCCCCCTGACTGCTGGGACCCACCAGCTACATCTTCGCAGGCAAGGAAGTGCCTGACAGTCGGGACCCACCTGGTCGAAGCGTACGTAGCGTTGTCATTCTGGTCGCGAACGTGTACGTACATACTGGTCGATGTAGAGGCGCGCACGTGTCATAGTAGAGGCGTGCACGTAGCATGTACACGTACGTACATCGGCGAGGGTGCAAGAAAGAAAATACGGCAACATACGTACATACGAGTAGGGTCTCGAACACCTACTCGCACATACGTACATGGCTGGGTCGGAACGAAGAAACAGCGTCGTCGTCGTGTTCATGGGGAGCCAACTGGCTGGGTCGGAACGGAATGCGTGGTCATGTTCATCGGGAGGGCTAGGACGGAACAGGCGATGGAAACGAGGCCTGGCGTACCGCACAATGGAGAAAATGGACCTCCTACGTTTGGAATGGGGTCCTGTTGATCGGGAGGGGTGTGGCATACCGCAAAACGGAGGAAATGGACCTCCTACGGTCGAAACGGGGGGTCCTGTTGATCGGGAGGGGTGTGGCGTACCACAAAACGGAGGAAACAGACCTCCTACGGTCGAAACGGGGGTCCTGTTGATTGGGAGGGATGTGGCGTACCGCAAAACGGACGAAACGGACTTGTGTTGGAGTGCTACGGTCGAAACGGGGTCCCTGTTCATTGGGAGGGGTGTGGCGTACCGCAAAACGGGACTCCACGAGATACTGTTCATCTCCACCGTCGACCTCCTCCAGCCTCCACGGGCTACCGTCGACCTCCTCTAGCCTCCACGGGCCCCTGTTCATCCAGCGTCCACCGCACGCTACTCCACCGGCTACTGTTCAACCACCCCTCCACGGGCACCCCTCCACCGTCTACTATTCATCTAGCCCTCCACACCACGGGGTCCTGTTCAACCACCCCTCCATGGGCACCCCTCCACTGTCTACTGTTCATCCAGCCCTCCTCACCACGAGGTCCTGTTCATCCAGAGGTAATGCAACCGCTCACTGTTCATCCAACCCCCCCCCCCCCGCAACGCTCACTGTTCATCCAATCGATCGGCTTCAGTTAGCAGTAGTAGCGAAGGAATCGCTCGATCGGGTTCAGTTAACAACCATATCGATCGCTCAGGTTCAGTAATGCGTAGCCTACAATGCAATCGCTCGGGTTTAGTTAGAGCCCAACGCCTCACTCGGGTTCAGTTAGAGCCAAGGCCTCGCACACACGCACGTACGTGTATGAGAGAAACGCGCATCACTCGGCCCCCGACCTCCCACCGTAACCGGGAACTCCCCGAAAATTTCCTCCCCCTCGCTTCTACCATGGTTTTTTCCGTCATTGAGGGCCCAAAGAATGTCATGCAGCTGCGTCTCCAGCCCGCCCAGGACGAAAAGCCCATTTTCTGTCATGATTTTTTGTCATAGAAGTAGGAGCCCATCACATCTATGATGATACCGGGTTTTGTCACAATTATCGTCATAGAAGTGTCATATGTATGACAATTTTTTTTCGTTCGGCCCAAAATGTCACGGATGTGTCTTTTTTTGTAGTGTATGTTATTGTAGGTAGATGGCTCGTGCTGTTGTTCCATTGAATTTTAATGTGTTCCTTGAGAAAGCTAAGTTGAAAGATGATGGTAGCAATTACATGGACTGAGTCCGTAACTTGAGGATTATCCTCATTGCTGCACAGAAGAATTACGTCCTGGAAGCACCGCTGGGTGCCAGGCCTGCTGCAGATGTAACTGACGACGTTAAGAATGTCTAGCAGAGCAAAGCTGATGACTACTCGATATTCAGTGTGCCATGCTTTACGGCTTAGAACTGGGACTTCAACGACGTTTTGAACGTCATGGAGCATATGAGATGTTCCAGGAGTTGAAGTTAATATTTCAAGCAAATGCTCGGATTGAGAGATATGAAGTCTCCAATAAGTTCTATAGCTGCAAGATGGAAGAGAATAGTTCTGTCAGTGAACATATACTCAAAATGTTTGGGTATAATAATCACTTGATTCAATTGGGAGTTAATCTTCTTGATGATAGTGTCATTGATAGAATTCTTCAATCACTGCCACCAAGCTACAATAGCTTCGTGATGAACTATAATATGCAAGGGATGAACAAGACTATTCCCGAGCTCTTCACAATGCTAAAAGCTGCGGAGGTAGAAATCAAAAAGGAGCATCAAGTGTTGATGGTCAACAAGTCCACCAGTTTCAAGAAAAAGGGTAAAGGGAAGAAGAAAGGGAACTTCAAGAAGAATGACAAACAAGTTGCTGCTCAAGAGAAGAAACCCAAGTCTGGACCTAAGCCTGAGACTGAGTGCTTCTACTGCAAATAGACTGGTCACTGGAAGCGGAACTGCCCCAAGTATTTGGTGGATAAGAAGGATGGCAAGGTGAATAAAGGTATATGCGATATACATGTTATTGATGTGTACCTTACTAATGCTCGCAGTAGCACCTGGGTATTTGATACTAGTTCTGTTGCTAATATTTGCAACTCAAAACAGGGACTACGGATTAAGCGAAGATTGGCTAAGGATGAGGTGACGATGCGCGTGGGAAATGGTTCCAAAGTCGATGTGATCGCGGTCGCCACGCTACCTCTGCATCTACCTTCGGGATTAGTTTTAGACCTGAATAATTGTTACTTGGTGCCAGCGTTAAGCATGAACATTATATCTGGATCTTGTTTGATGCGAGACGGTTATTCATTTAAATCGGAGAATAATGGTTGTTCTATTTATATGAGTAATATCTTTTATGTTCATGCACCCTTGAAGAGTGGTATATTTTTATTGAATCTCGATAGTAGTGATACACATATTCATAATGTTGAAGCCAAAAGATGCAGAGTTGATAATGATAGTGCAACTTATTTGTGGCACTGCCATTTGGGTCATATTGGTGTAAAGCGCATGAAGAAACTCCATACCGATGGACTTTTGGAATCACTTGATTATGAATCACTTGGTACTTGCGAACCGTGCCTCATGGGCAAGATGACTAAAACGCCGTTCTTCGAAACTATGGAGCGAGCAACAGATTTATTGGAAATCATACATACTGATGTATGTGGTCCAATGAACATTGAGGCTCGCAGCGGGTATCATTATTTTCTCACCTTCACTGATGAATTGAGCAGATATGGGTATATCTACTTAATGAAACATAAGTCTGAAACATTTGAAAAGTTCAAAGAATTTCAGAGTGAAGTGGAAAATCATCGTAACAAGAAAATAAAATTTCTACGATCTGATCGTGGAGGAGAATATTTGAGTTACGAGTTTGGTCTACATTTGAAACAATGCAGAATAGTTTCGCAACTCATGCCACCCGGAACACCACAACATAATGGTGTGTCTGAACGTCGTAATCATACTTTACTAGATATGGTGCAATCAATGATGTCTCTTACTGATTTACCGCTATTGTTTTGGGGTTATGCTTTAGATACGACTGCATTCACGTTAAATAGGGCACCATCAAAATCCGTTAAGACGACGCCTTATGAACTATGGTTTGGCAGGAAACAAAAGTTGTCATTTCTTAAAGTTTGGGGCTGCGATGCTTATGTAAAGAAACTTCAACCTGATAAGCTCGAACCCAAATCGGAGAAATGTGTCTTCATAGGATACCAAAGGATACTATTGGGTACACCTTCTATCAGAAATCCGAAGACAAGATTTTTGTTGCTAAATTTGGATCCTTTCTAGAGAAGGAGTTTCTCTCGAAAGAAGTGAGTGGGAGGAAAGTAGAACTTGATGAGGTAACTATACCTGCTCCCTTATTGGAAAGTAGTTCATCACAGAAACCGGTTCCTGTGACGTCTACACCAATTAGTGAGGAAGCTAATGATATTGATCATGAAACTTCAGATCAAGTTACTACCAAACCTCGTAGGTCAACCAGAGTAAGATCCGCACTATGAGGAAGCGATGATGAGCCCAGATTCCGCAAAATGGCTTGAGGCCATGAAATATGAGATGGGATCCATGTATGAGAACAAAGTATGGACTTTGGTTGACTTGCCCGATGATCGGCAATCCATCGAGAATAAATGGATCTTCAAGAAGAAGACTGGTGCTGATGGTAATGTTACTGTCTACAAAGCTCGACTTGTTGCGGAAGGTTTTCGACAAGTTCAAGGGGTTGACTACGATGAGACTTTCTCACCCGTAGCGATGCTTAAGTCTGTCCGAATCATGTTAGCAATTGCCGCATTTTATGATTATGAAATATGGCAAATGGATGTCAAAACTGCATTCCTGAATGGATTTCTAGAAGAAGAGTTGTATATGATGCAACCAGAAGGTTTTGTCGATCCAAAAGGTGCTAACAAAGTGTGCAAGCTCCAGCGATCCATTTATGGACTGGTGCAAGCCTCTCGGAGTTGGAATAAATGCTTTGATAGTGTGATCAAAGCATATGGTTTTATACAGACTTTTGGAGAAGCCTGTATTTACAAGAAAGTGAGTGGGAGCTCTGTAGCATTTCTGATATTATATGTAGACGACATATTGTTGATTGGAAATGATATAGAATTTCAGGATAACATAAAAGTATACTTGAATAAAAGTTTTTCAATGAAAGACCTCGGTGAAGCTGCTTATATATTGGGCATCAAGATCTATAGAGATAGATCAAGACGCTTAATTGGACTTTCACAAAGCACATACCTTGATAAAGTTTTGAAAAAGTTCAAAATGGATCAAGCAAAGAAAGGGTTCTTGCCTGTATTACAAGGTGTGAAGTTGAGTCAGACTCAATGCCCGACCACTGCAGAAGATAGAGAGAATATGAAAGATATTCCCTATGCTTCAGCTATAGGCTCTATCATGTATGCAATGTTGTGTACCAGACTTGATGTGTGCCTAGCTATTAGCTTAGCAGGTTGGTACCAAAGTAATCCAGGAGTGGATCACTGGACAGCGGTCAAGAATATCCTGACATACCTGAAAAGGACTAAGGATATGTTTCTTGTTTATGGAGGTGACAAAGAGCTAGTCGTAAATGGTTACATCGATGCAAGCTTTGACACTAATCCGGACGATTCTAAATCGCAAAGCAGATACATGTTTATATTGAACGGTGGAGCTGTCACTTGGTGCAGTTCTAAACAAAGCGTCATGGCGGGATCTACATGTGAAGCGGAGTACATAGCTACTTCAGAAGCAGCAAATGGAGGAGTCTGGATGAAGGAGTTCATGTCCGATCTAGGTGTCATACCTAGTGCATCGGGACCAATGAAAATCTTTTGTGACAATACTGGTGCAATTGCCTTGGCAAAGGAATCCAGATTTCATAAGAGGACAAAGCACATCAAGAGACGCTTCAATTCCATCCGGGACCAAGTCCAAGTGGGAGACATAGAGATTTGCAACATACATACGAATCTGAATGTTGCAAACCCGTTGACTAAGCCTCTTCCACGAGCAAAACATGATCAGCACCAAGGCTCCATGGGTGTTAGAATCATTACTGTGTAATCTAGATTATTGACTCTAGTGCAAGTGGGAGACTAAAGGAAATATGCCCTAGAGACAATAATAAAGTTATTATTTATTTCCTCATATCATGATAAATGTTTATTATTCATGCTAGAATTGTATTAACCGGAAACATAATACATGTGTGAATACATAGACAAACATAGTGTCACTAGTATGCCTCTACCTGACTAGCTCGTTGATCAAAGATGGTTGTGTTTCCTAACCATAGACATGAGTTGTCATTTGATTAATGGGATCAAATCATTAGGAGAATGATGTGATTGACTTGACCCATTCCGTTAGCTCAGCACTTGATCGTTTAGTATGTTGCTATTGCTTTCTTCATGACTTATACATGTTCCTATGACTATGAGATTATGTAACTCCCGTTTACCGGAGGAACACTTTGTGTGCTACCAAATGTCACAACATAACTGGGTGATTATAAAGGAGCTCTACAGGTGTCTCCGAAAGTACATGTTGAGTTGGCGTATTTCGAGATTAGGATTTGTCACTCCGATTGTCGGAGAGGTATCTTTGGGCCCTCTCGGTAATGCACATCACAATAAGCCTTGCAAGCAATGTAGCTAATGAGTTAGTTGTGGGATGATGCATTACGTAATGAGTAAAGAGACTTGCCGGTAATGAAATTGAACTAGGTATTGAGATACCGATGATCGAATCTCGGGCAAGTAACATACCGATGACAAAGGGAACAACGTATGTTGTTATGCGGTTTGATCGATAAAGATCTTCGTAGAATATGTAGGAGCCAATATGAGCATCTGGGTTCTGCTATTGGTTATTGATCGGAGACATGTCTCGGTCATGTCTACATAGTTCTCAAACCCGTAGGGTCCGCACGCTTAAAGTTCGGTGACGATCGGTATTATGAGTTTTTGTGTTTTGATGTACCGAAGGTAGTTCGGAGTCTCTGATATGACCACGGACATGACGAGGAGTCTCGAAATGGTCGAGATGCAAAGATCGATATATTGGATGACTATGTTCGGACACCGGAATGGTTTCAGACGGTTTTGGGCATATACCGGAGTACCGGGGGGGGGGGGGGGGTTACCAGAAACCCCCTGGGGGTTTATTGGGCCTCATGGGCCCTAGTAGAGAAGAGCAGGGGCGGCCAGGGCATGCCGCTCGCCCCCTCCCCCTCTAGTCCTAATAGGACAAGGAGGAGGGGGGGCGGTGCCCCCCTTTCCTTCCTCTCCTCTCTTCCTTCCTTTCCCCCTCCTACTCCAACTAGTAAAAGAGGGAGTCCTACTCCCGGTGGGAGTAGGACTCCTCCCTGGCGCGCCTCCTCCTGGCCGGCCGCCCCCTCCCCCTTAGTCCTTTATATACGGGGGCAGGGGGCACCTCTAGACACAACAATTGATCTCTTGATCTCTTAGTCGTGTGCGGTGGCCCCCTCCACCATATTCCACCTCGGTAATATCGTAGCGGTGCTTAGGCGAAGCCCTGCATCGGTAGCATCATCAACACCGTCATCACGCCTTCGTGCTGACAGAACTCTCTCACAAAGCTCTGCTGGATCGGAGTTTGTGGGACATCATCGAGCTAAACATCTGCTAAACTCAGAGGTGTCGTACGTTCGGTACTTGATCGGTCGGATCATGAAGACGTACGACTACATCAACCGCATTGTGCTAACGCTTCCGCTTTCGGTCTTTGAGGGTACGTGGACAACACTCTCCCCTCTCGTTACTATGCATCACCATGATCTTGCGTGTGCGTAGGATTTTTTTTTCAAATTACTACGTTCCCCAACACAAAGAGCCCAACCAAGCGCCTCTCGAACACACGTGGCGGCAGAGGCCATACGAGGCCAACGCCTTGAGCTGCCTGGCATGCGCACACACATCTGGGCAGGCTCTACGCATGAGTCTCATGCAATCTAAGAAGCCCAACAGGGGTGAAGGATGCTGACAAGCCGACTCAACCTCACCTGGCGCGCACGAGATGGCACATTCGGGCGTGACGCAAAGTCCCGCTGGAAGGTGGCCCCACATGCACCTACTACTTACGCGTCGTGGACTCCCAAAAATACCTGGAATGTCCTTGCAAGTGAGGCAGCGCGTGAGTCAATGCACGCAGGCGCGATGCAAAGCCCCATGGGAAGGTGGCCCCGCCTACACCTGCAGCCCATGCGACAATGGCTCTCCTCTTGAGTTTATTCAAGTGTAAAGTGAGTGAGAGTACTCCCTTCATCCCGGTGCATAGGGCATCTAATAAAAATCCAGTATTTCAAATATATATGTCACCCGGTGCATGGTAGAAGCTCCTCATTCCCCGCAATCATTAATTTTAATTTTAGATGCTGCTACTCTAGAGAAATTAAATAGGATTTGCATGCTGCTCTTAAGAAATTAATGACATGTAAAACCAACATAGTGGTTGGCTCTTCTCAATTTCCCGCGGGCCAAATAGAAGTGATTATTGTCATTGATTTTTGGTTTAATATCCTCCATCCAATCTCTACGCACCTAGGTTGCGATGCACATCCTTAGAGCATGGTTAATAATACAGCCAACGGCCGACTATAAGAAGTTGCCATGTCATCTACAGCCAACCTCTTAGCTGGCATGTATAATAGTAAGTTTTTAATATGTACTAGTTTATCAATAGTTGACCCACTTACATCCTTGCAAAGTGTCTTGGGTCTCGTATTGCAGCTGGCTACTAACCAAGAGCCCGCTTCTCTTCTCTCTCCTCTTATCTCTCCTCCAACTAAGCAAATATATTATTATATTCCTTATAACATGCTTATGTCACCCTATTGTACTTGATCTTAGGTTGGTCATAGTGGGGAGTTACTTATACTAGGATCATGCATATGACACTGCTCTAAGTTACTACCTCCATAGTGCAAAGTAACATAATGGTAGTGTCATAGATGGCTTCATTTATTAGCTTGTACACTCATACTTTCTTGGAAAATGCTATGTAACATATTATGTTACTCTAAATACCTCTCTCCTCATAACTACAATGCCACATAAGCAAAAATTTCTTGGAGTGTGCTCTATTACTACCTAAGTTACTCCCACTATCACTAGCCTTATATGCACTATGCACCCGACGGATGGAGTACATGCCCATGTGTAGCCTAAGGCTTCTTGACACATGACAAATGCTATCCTTAAGGCCTTGACGGTGATATGTTGGAGGAGTGCATGGGTAAACGATGGTCCATGGGTCTATAAAAAGTTGAAAACTAGTCAAAAGTGGGCATGTCCATGGCTCATGGTGAACCATGTCTTCTCATTCATTCATGAACAGGCTTTGACAAGTTGGGGCAGAGATTGTCTGACTTGCAAGAGATAAGTTGAAGCTGAACATCCCTCATCCATCCACATGAACACTCCATCACCACCACAAGCACCGAGAGGACCAATAACAAGAGCACATGCACGTGCCATCGAGAACGAGGTCAATTCCTTCCTCTTCGAGTTTCGTTCGGATTCACATGAGAATTGGGTTCTACCTCAAAGAGACACATTATGCATTCTTAGTTACTTAGGAGATGATCGCGAGGAAGCATGGAGGGATCACCAAGTCCACCCGAAGACCCCAAGCACACATGGAGAAGGGGGAGGAGGGAAGCCTCGAGATGTGCGAAGGAATGGAGCCTCGGGTCACCCAGGGTGCCCGGCCAACTGGGGCCCGGGTTCCCGGCTAGAGCCTAGGCGCCGCCCCAGTCACCCCCGGGTGCCCTTCCAAGGAGCCCCGTGTGCCCGCCTCCCCTACCTGGGCGGAGCCCCACTGGCCCGGGTGCGCAGCCAACCGGCCCCAGGTGCCCGGCCCCCTCTGGTTGGGCACTCGCTGATACGTCTCCAACGTATCTATAATTTTGATTGTTCCATGCTATTATATTATCTGTTTTGGATGTTTTATGTGCATTTATATGCTATTTTATATTATTTTTGGGGCTAACCTATTAACCTAGAACCCAGTGCCAGTTTCTATTTTTTGCCTGTTTTAGAGTTTCGTAGAAAAGGTATACCAAACGAGTCCGAATGAAATGAAACTTTCGCGATGATCTTTCTAGGACCAGAAGCAAACTAGGAGACTTGGAGATGAAGTCGGAGACTCAATGAGGTGGCCATGAGGGTGGAGGGTGCGCCCAGGGGGTAGTGCGCGCCCATACCTCATGGGCCCCTCGGAGCTCTCCTGACCTAATTCTTTCGCATATATATACTCTTATACCCCAAAACCATCACGGAGAGCCACGAAAACACTTTTCCACCGCCGCAACCTCCTGTACTTGTGAGATCCCATCTAGGAGCCTTTCCGGCATCCTGCCGGAGGGGGATTCGATCACGGAGGGCTTCTACATCAACACCATTGCCCTTCCGATGAAGCGTGAGTAGTTTACCACATACCTATGGGTCCATAGCTAGTAGCTAGATGGCTTCTTCTCTCTCTTTGATTCTCAATACCATGTTCTCCTCGATGTTCTTAGAGATCTATTCGATGTAATATTCTTTTGCGGTGTGTTTGTCGAGATCCGATGATCTGTGGATTTATGATCAGATTGTCTATGAATATTGTTTGAGTCTTCTCTGAATTCTTATATGCATGATTTGATATCTTTGCAAGTCTCTTCGAATTATCGGTTTAGTTTGGCCTATTAGATTGTTTTTTCTTGCAATGGGAGAAGTGCTTAGCTTTGGGTTCAATTTTGCGGTGTCCTTCCAAGTGACAGTAGGGGCAGCAAGGCACGTATTGTATCATATTGCTTGAGTTAATTCCTCTACATCATGTCATCTTACTTAATGTGTTACTCTGTTCTTCATGAACTTAATACTCTAGATGCAGGCAGGAGCCGGTCGATGTGTGGAGTAATAGTAGTAGATGCAGAATCGTTTCGGTCTACTTGACACGGACGTGATGCCTATGTTCATGATCATTGCCTTAGATATCATCATAATTATGCGCTGTTCTATCAATTGCTCGGCAATAATTTGTTGACCCACCGTATTATTTGCTATCTTGAGATAAGCCACTAGTGAAACCTATGGCCACCGGGTCTCCTTTCCATCATATTAAGTTCTCTTTTCCATCATACTAGTTTCTGATCTACTATTTTACAATCTTTTACTTTATCGCGTTGGGTGCAAGTTGTTGATTGTTTGTGCAGGTATTCGGTGACTTGTGCATTGTCTCCTACTGGATTGATACCTTGGTTCTCAAACTGAGGGAAATACTTACTCTACTTTTTTGCATCACCCTTTCCTCTTCAAGGGAAAAACCAACGCAAGCTCAAGAGGTAGCAGGAAGAATTTCTGGCGCTGTTGCCAGGGAGGTCAACGTCAAGTCAAGCCATACCAAGTACCCATCATGAACTCTCGTCTCTTGCATTACATTATGTCACAACCCTAGTCAATGCATGCATTAGAGTGACTGCATCATGTTTACTTACTCAGAAACTTTGAAATGGGGATGACAGAACCCCTAGCACCCCCTTAATCCAACCAGGGTTTACTAAAATCTTTTTCAATGAACCTGAAATGCCCTTCTAAAATGTTCAAAGTCTTTGCCTTGGTCTAGAACCTCTGACAAAAATGGTGCACAATTTTCTAGGACATCCTAAGGTCACTGGATTAAATCATATGTTATTTGCATTTGGACATTTAAATGCTATTAAATATTTTAAATGTCCAAATAATCATAAACTAAAATGTTTACTGTTGGATATATTATAAACAGTGGGCATGAGCAGTTTCATGATTTTTGAAAGTGCCCAAACATTTTTAGAAAAGCCACAAACTTACAGAAAGAAAAGAAAAATAGAAATAAAAGAAAAAGAACTTACCTGGCCAAACCCACCATCCGGCCCACCTGGCGGCCCAGCACTGTGCTGGCCCGTGCCAGCCAGCCACTTCCTCCCGCCAGGCAGGCAGTGAGGTGAGCGCCGGCGCACCCGAGCTCGCCACGGCACCAGCTGCTTGCCGCTCGAGCTGCTGGACGTGTGGATGACCTCCATGTCGTCGCCCCGACCCCCTCGACACCTCCATTCGCCCCCATCACCTCTCCCTCGCCCCTCTCCACCCATGGCCAACACAGCTGCGGCCACCGTTGTCTCCATGCCGCCTCGTCGTGTCCAGAACCTCCGTCGCCCTTTGCTTCATTGAGCAGACCGAGCCCCGAGCGCTCGTTCGCCCCAGAGCCACCGCAACGACCTCACTCGACCTCGCTGTCGCCGGAGATCCCCTTCGCCGTCACACTCGCTCCAGCTTGTCCCGGACCTTGCCGCCTAGCTTGCTGTGACCACCGTGAGCTCATGCATCTCCCCCTCCTCTCTGTTCTCGCTGCCATTCACTGCAATGACCGCAATGAGCACCACCGCACGCGCCGCCGCCTGAGCTCGTCGCCGACGTAGCTCCGGCCACACAACGGCCTCACCACCATGTCCAACAACCTCACTGCACCGCGTAGACCACGTAGGAGTTGGCCTCGTGCCTCCAGGACCACTACAACAACGAGTTCGGCCTCGCACAAACTCCGACAGCCGCAAAGCTCGTCATCGGCGTCGTTTCCGGTGACCTTGACCTGAACCACCACCAACCCTCAACGCGGCTTGCTCCCAGCTGCTCGTAGGTGGCCTCCGCCGTCCATCTGGTCGCTGGAGGGCAAAACCCGCACCCTTCAGCGTGTCTGGACGTCGCCGGCGGTTAAACGCCAGTGAGTCAACCCAGTTTGACCAGGGATTTGACCCCCGTGGGTCACTGACATGTGGGCCTTACCCGTTAGTCAAACCTAGGTTAGTACTTAAACTAATCCTAATTAGTTAATTAACTTACTGTGACACTGACCAGTGGGTCCCACTGGTCAGGTTTGACCTGGACTTCCCCAATTGACTTGCTGACGCAATGCTGACGCAGTAAGGTATTTTCTAGATTTATTCTTATTCAGGAAATTCCAGAAAATAGTGCTAACTTCAAAAATTCATAGAAATTAATTTGTAACTCCAAATGCAAAGTGTTATATATGAAAAATGATCAGAAAAATCCAATCTATCCATATGTACTGGTTTCATGCATGTTTAAACAAGTTAACCTTGTTGTTTAGTGAAAAACATAATAAAGCACTATTTAAGATCACAAATGGGTTTGGGTTTGAATATTTGGTTCAAAATAGCTCAAACACATATGGTTATAGTTGCATTAGCCCAACACACTCATATTGCCATGTCACATGCATGCATAATATTGTTGCATATTGTTGTGTATTGATTGTGTTACCAGTGCTCTCTACGGTAGGTTCTGTCCCGGAGGATTACCGTGAGTACCCGATCGAAGGACAGTACCAGTATGCAGACCTGCCAGGCAAGAAACCACCCATTTGATCATATCGATAAAATCCCATGTTCTCGCTCCTGCTCTCATTTACTGCATTTAAGACAACCGCATTTCAACTTGCTGTGTTCTGCGGTAGTTGAACCCATTCCCTCTGCATGACCTGTCATTGTCACAGTAACTAGATGAAAACCACTAGCATGTGTAGGAGCTGATTGAGCCATGTTTGTGTTTCCTACCTTGCTATGCCTGCTATGCTTAGAGTCGTGTCAAGTCTGGTTCATCTGGGTGATAGGCTAGAGTGAAATGATCATTGAAAGTGCGTTATATTGACTAGAGGGGGGGATGAAAAGGCAATGTTTATAAATTCTTCACTGAGGAATTTGCCGGTGAGGAAATTCCGTAGCGAAGAACTACTAGCAGCGGAATAAGTACTCAAAAGTAAGCATAACAGGATACATACATAGTCATCATGATGAAATGAAGACAAGCACAGAGTACAGAAAGCGTAAACACAGGATAACACAAGATGAAGACAAACAGACTGAAGAAATTGAACTGAGGAAATTAAGAAAGTCTTCAGTCAAAGTCTTCAAACACAGATATGAACAATCACTCAACACAGTAATGAGGAAATAAAAGAGTTGAGGAAATAGAACCAGTAAGGTTGGTGAAGACAATGATTTGTTAGACCAGTTCCAACTAATGTCTCATTTGTATGTTTGGTTGGAGTGGCTGAGTATTTAAACTCGAGGACACGCAGTTCCGGACACCCAGTAGCTGAGCACGCAGTTCAGGACACCAAGTCCTCACCGTATTCTCCTTGAACTAAGGTCACACAGACCTCGTCCAATCACTCGTGGTAAGTCTTCAGGCGACTTCCAAACCTTCACAGACTTGGTCACTCGGCGATCCACAATTCCTCTTGGATGCTCTAGACCATGACGCCTAACCGTGTGGAAGAAGCACAGTCTTCAAAGGTAACAAGCGTCGGATCCACGCAGGATAAATCTCTTCAGTGATGCTCAATCACTTTGGGTTTGTAGGTGTTTGGGTTTGGGGTTTTTCCTCACTCGATGATTTTCGCTCAAAGTCCTCGGAGGATGGGTTGCTCTCAAATGACAAGTGTCAGTTTCTATCGGAGCAGCCAACCAACTAGTGGTTGTAGGGGGCGGCTATTTATAGCGTAGGGAGCAGCCCAACATGATAAGACATAAATGCCCTTGTCTGATATGACCGTTAGGTGGATAAGATATTTTGGGACAGCTGGCGCGTAGCACAGCAATGGTCGGAAATTTGACTATCAAATTCCTCAGGGCTATCATGATCCTCACTGTGTAGGCAATCCGCACTGGCGAATTCCTAACTCCTCAGTCAGAACAAATTCCTTAGCAACCAGAAGAACTTGGTCTCTGTCACTGAAGAAATTGACTGAACTGTATGAGATTTCCAAAGGCTTCACTTGAAGGGTTTGGTAGATGTAGGATTTTGAGTTGAGCATGACTTGGAAATTTTTCCTTAGTATTTCCTCGACCCCCTTTAACAGTATGGTGTTTCCTATGACTCAAGAAAGAGAAAAACAAAACTATGAAAACGAAAGTCTTCAAGCCTCATATTCCTCGCATGAATATCAAGTCTTCATGGTAACACCAATTTCTTCACTTTCAAAGTCTTCATGAAAGTCTTCAGAAATACCAAAATCTTCAGTTGAAGATATTCATTTTTAGGGGTCGACTTTCCCTGTAAATATCAAAGTCCTCATAGACTTATAGACGTGTGTACACTCACAAACGCATTAGTCCCTTAACCTATAAGTCTTCAATACACCAAAATCACTAAGGGGCACTAGATGCACTTACAATCTCCTGCTTTTTGGTGATTGATGACAATATAGGTTAAGTTTTCATCGGGGATAAACATGTGAAGTGTAAGTACTGATATTGAGGAATTTGATTGCAAGATATAGAAGAACTCCCCATGAAGATGTGCATAGTGAGGAATTTGCTTTTGAAGCAATGCACACTTGAAGAGTTGAATCATGGATATCTCCCCCTATATCTTGTAATTCATACACGCATTTGACATATGATATTAAGAATTTGAAATGCATGATGAAATATGGTGCCTGATGAAATTCAACATGCGTGTAGTAACATTAATGAGGAACAAGCATGCAGAATAACACATCGAGAGTATCAAAGCACAGTGCATCAAAAGTATCAGGGCACCATCCGGTTTAAGATTACAACTCGATCGAATAAATTTTCAGAAGAACGAGAGTTGTAACTTAGCAAAAAAAATGCCCATATAACAGACCCGCTTGAAGACTAACTCAAATTTCTCTCCCTTTGTCATCGAATGACCAAAAGGATCGAAACTGAGGACTAACGCCCCTGAATAATATCAAGTTGATGGAGGAGCGCCAGCGTTGTTGGGGTCGGTTGTTGTAGTAGGGCCTGCCACACTGTCGTCCAAATCTTCATTTTCATCAGTCTCTCATGATGAAGAATAGGAGCTAGCCACCAAGGAAGGGACTTTGACCTTCTTGTACTTCTTCGGTGGGGGTGCAGACCAGTCAAATTCTTCCTTGAGTCCCATATTCTTCAGATCTGCACCGCTGTAGACATGAGATAGAATAGCCCAGGTACGGTTGAAGGTTTCATGGAGGTAGTATTGGTTTTTCTTCACTGCATTGTGTGTTGAGGTCATGTTGTGAAGAATTGAACCAAACTGACGCTTGACCCATTTATGATTGCGATCAACCTTCTGATGAAGACTGAGGAGTAACTCACGATCAGTCATCACCCTGGGAGCTGTGGCTTGAGGATTTTGCTTGGCGGCAGAGTCATGTGTGGCAGAGTCATCATTGGTGGAGTAGGATGCAACCTTGCGAAATTGACCATCCAATGGACGAGTGCCTTCATCTATCACAGCAGATGCCTTGCCTTTGTCATCAGCTGAGGAATATGTCTGTTTGAGGACTTCAATCGGGGGCAAGTAGCTGCCATGGTTCAAAATGTTAGCTTTGTAATTTAGTGAAGCCCTTGTCCTGATGAATCTCATAATCCATGGTGCATAAGGCTTCAGCTCAAATGGTGACATAGCAATATTCGCCAAAGTCCTCATGAAGAAATCATGGAAGTTGACGGGAATGCCATGAATGATATTGAAACGCATGTTCTTCATGATGCCAACGACCTCTTCATCATTTGAGTCGTGGCCTTTGATAGGACTCATTGTCTTCGACAGAATGCGATAGACAGTCCGGGGCACATATAGTAATTCCTTGACGAGGAATTTGGTTCGAGGAGCCTACCTAGGCTTCAAAGGCTTCATCAGCACTTGCATGAAATGATTTGAAAGTTCAGGTTCACTGTAGACACAACGAGCACCGTCAAGGGGAGGACTGAGTGGGAGGGCACGAAGCAATTCAGTTGCTGGTGCCTTGTAGTGAGTATTTTCAGACATCTAGTCCAGCACCCATGAATTCACATCTTCAGAGTTTCCTGTGATATCCAACGTTGCATAGAATTGAAGAATGAGTTCTTCATTCCAGTCACAGATGTCAGTGCAGAAATTTAGCAATCCAGCATCGTGAAGAACACTGAGAACTGGCTCGAAGCACGACAGAGACTCCATGTCTACATGAGGAATGTGTTCATGATCGAAGACTTTGTCTTTGTTGAACAGTACTGAGGAATAGAAATTTGCTTGACTAGCAGTCCAGAAATGCCTCTTCCTTATGCGAGCAGAGTCATAAGGGTTATAGTCAGTGAAGAACACATGCTCGCTGAAGAACTCTTCAGCCTTGAACTTTTGCTTCTTTGAGAATGGATCCGTTGGTTTAGGCACTGGAGTGTCAGTGAGTTGCATCACAACCTCAGGAATCGCAATCTCAGGTTCTTCAGGCATGTTCTTCAGTTGGCTGAGCAGATGCTTCAGCATGAGGAATTTCTTGTTGCGATGGGGTTGCAACATTTGTTCCTCTTTAGTAGCAGGCTGTGTGTTCAAGGGTTCAACAACATCAGCTTCTTCAGCACTAGCGGCTGGAATGTCTTCTTGCATAGACGAGGTGGGATGAGTTTCTTCAGAGCCCATTTGAACAGTTGGTGCAGGGGGCTGAGGTATTTGTTGAAGTGGGGTGAACAGTGGAGTATTGGGGTGCTGACTTTCCCAAAAGTCATCATTCATCACACACGTTGTGCAGCCAATGCCCACGTCTTCATCTTCAATTTCTTCAACGCCGGCCTCTTCAGCTGTGAACTGAGGCATTTGCGAGGAAGCAACAGGCGTTGAAGGGATCGCATCCACTTCAATTTCTTCATCAACCTGCTCTGACGAAGCAGCAGATTGAGGTTCTTCAGTAGATCTGCTTGGGATCACATATTCCTCACCAAAAGGAACAAGGTCCTTTGATGACATGGTGGAAATTGGAATAGCATCAATTGGATTCTCAATAGAGCTTGCCAGAGGCTTCATCTTCTTTGGAGCTGAAGATTCTGAAGCACTGGATGCTTTCCTTTTCTTCACTGCAGCTCGCTCTGCAGCCTTGGTCTTCTTCACATCGAATGCACATGGAAGAATTGGAGTCGGTGTAGGCGCAGATGGAACTGAGGTTTCTGGTTGAATTTCCTCAGGCGCAACTGATGCAGTTGCCCTGACTTTTTCAGTTTCTTCAAGCGCACCACTAGTGGATGCCCTGACAATTTCTTCAGCGGCTGGAATGGAGTCATCAGCCCTGGAACTAGCATTTTCTTCAGCAGCTTGAATGTCATCAGCGGTGCTGGCATGTTCTTCAGTTGGCTGAGCAGATGCTTCAGCATGAGGAATTTCTTGTTGCGATGGGGCTGCAACATTTGTGAATTTCTCAGTCAGTTTCACAAACCTGACTTTGCCTCCTTGCCAATCAGCATAGTAAGCATTGAAGTCATTGCTGAGGGTTTTGATTTCAGCTTGGATCTTGAGGAGTTCATCAGGTGTCATATTGACAACGTTATTCTTCAGGAACTTCTCTTTTCTGAACTGAGTCTTCTTGATCTTCCTGGCCTTCTCAAATTTCCATTTCTCTTTAGTGATGAAATGGGTCAGCATGTGACTTTGACCAGGAGTCAACTTGAAATCAGGCATAGGAGTATTTGGATCCTTGTGCCAGATATCAATGTAATCGAGGATCGCCCTTGGATCCAAAAGCAGTGGCACATTTGTGCCTTTGGCTCTAGCGGCCCTTTCTTGTTGGTCTCTGATGATTTCTGCAAGTTCATCATCATCAGCTTCATCGTCAGATGACACGTGGAAGGCAACCTGTTTCTTCTTCGGACTTGGCCGAGTACCTCGACCAGCCGTTGCCTTAGTCTTCAACAGGGTGGGGCCTGATGAAGATTTTGGTGCAGCTGAGGAACTTGCTGAGGCACCAGAGGCAATAGAGATGCATGTTGTCCTTTGGCACGTGGCCAGATGTACAGGTGTTGAGGACTTTGCCGGAGCAGCTGAGGACTTTGGAGGAGGAGCAGTAGTTGGCACTGGCCGTGAGGGCTTTGAAGAATCTGGCCGTGAGGGCATTGAAGATTCTGGCCGTGAGGGCGTTGCTGAGGAACTTGGCCGTGAGGGCATAGTTGGTGAAGCACTTGGCTTGTGAGCAGGCTTCTTTGCCATTGATTTTCTTGGCTTGACAGAGGCCTTAGTGGCAGTAGTAGCAGCAGAGTCTTCATTGAATTTCCTCACTGCTTCTTTAGCTTGTCTTGCCAACTTAGCTTGGCGCTTGGCCCATTCTTCAGGAAAATCCTCACCACGCTTGATGCTGGTGAGGTCAGCTTTTTGGCCAGGTGCCAATGGAGCTCTTGGGCATGGAGGATTAAGTGTGAATTTCTTCATATACTTTGGAGTCACATATCTCTACTCCCTCCATTCTCTTGCCCATCTCTGTTCAATCTTCTGTATGCGCACCTTGCGCTGAGTTTTAGTTTCTTTTCCGTACTTAGCCTCATCAGGTGTGCAATAGTCAGTATAGAGGTCCTCATGGATTTCTAAAGCAGTCATGACCTCGGGCTTCTTTCCTCCTTTCTGCGGCTTCTTACCATCAGCCATATTCTTCAGATGAGGAATTTGAACAATCGATTTTTCTGAAGAAGTATGCAACTTTTCTTCGAGGAACGCTGCAAATGAGTTAAGTTGATGAGAACCTAGTGATTCAGCAGCAGACACGAGTACCTGTGAACAAAGTATAGTTGCGAGGAATTTGGAGAGGTCATATGCGTTCTCAGAAGGTTTTTCAAAAAGAACAAATTTGAGGAATCTGACCAGATGATCCTTGAAGAATTTCACTAAGCATTCTTTGTCCTAGGTTCCAGAGTTGTATAGATCGAGGATCCACACAATTGAGGAATCTTGAAGAAAAATGATGCTTAGAGAAACGAATCAAGAACAAATGGGTAGTGAGGTGTTTTGTGTGTGAGGATTTGAAGAATAAAACACCTTTGAAGATTTTGTTGTGAAATATCGAATCAAAAGGGGTAGTAAATGTAATTTTTAATTACCCTGGATGAAGAACACGATGAACTGAGAATCAGAACAGTGAAGTTCATCGATGTAGATCTTCCACGCCCTAACTTGGCGGAGGGAGACAGCTATGACGGCGGCGGAGTGAAGATTTCCATGGTCGGCGCAAGTACGACGACGACGAGGTCGAGGCAATGAAGCTCTTCGTCACCGGCGACGATGGAGTAGCGGTGGCGCTAGGGTTTGAGGAGCTCGAGCGAGAGAGAGAGAGAGAGAGAGCGGTCGAGCGGAGTAAACGAAGTGAGGAAGGGATGAGGGGGTATTTATAGTCGCAGTGAAAAACTGTTCGCCCGAAGATTTAGGATGAACCTGCCCCTGACCCTTCTCCTTCGCTTGACATGTATCACCCACGTACTGAGGAGTGGAGATCGTGTTAGATCGTGGGTGAATAGATAAGTCTATCGTGGGATCCGAAATGGATTGAGCGGTAAAACCGAAAATTTTGAATTAATTTTAAAGTACGTTCGCAAATTCTTCAGCTGACAAGGACACAGTGAAGATTTTGAATGAGTTTCAAACAGAATGCACATGAAGAATTTGTGAATAGATTGGGTTGATTATAGCATAGAGGGGGAAGGGTCCGATCACATTCACTTAGCAGAAAAATGCAACTTGAAGAATTAGCCATAAGTGAATGCTGTAGAGGACATAAACTCATATATATATATATATATATATATATATATATATATATATATATATATATATATATATATATATAGCCAATGAAGAAAAATGTCAGAAACAGTGAAGATTTCGCAAAGTTGAAGAATTTCAAAAACTGAGGAATTTCAAAAAAAAAAGATTTTCAACTTTGGTGGTGGCGTGACCCACCGTATAAGAATGATGATTTCAGACACCGCGTACAATTGTCGTAGGGTTCTGAGAATCAAATTCTTCATTAATTTCTTCACACTTAGAGTGTTATTCTTCATTGATTGAAGAAAAACGTTTCTTCATGTGTTGCACATCTAAGTCATCAATTTTGCATAAGTGTCAGGATGTGTGTCCTTTTCAGAGAACATTCGAAGATTCTAAGATATTTAGCTCACACCACAACTTGCTAAATCTATTCTCATCCAAGGGCTTTGTGAAGATATCGGCTAGCTGTTCTTCAGTCTTCACGTGCTTGATGGAGATGTCGCCCTTCAACACATGATCACGAAGAAAATGATGATGAATCTGAATGTGCTTTGTCTTCGAGTGCTGAACAGGGTTGTGAGCAATCTTGATGGCACTCTCATTGTCACAGAGGAGAGGCACATTCTTCACGTTGATGCCATAGTCCTTGAGGGTTTGCTTCATCCATAGCAGTTGAGCACAGCAAGAACCAACAGCAATGTACTCAGCCTCTGTAGTAGACAGTGATACGCAGTTCTGTTTCTTCGAGGACCAACAGACCAAAGATCGTCCGAGGAAATGACAAGTACCAGATGTTGACTTGCAGTCCACATGATCACCAGCATAGTCAGAGTCAGAATATCCAATGAGATCAAAAGTAGATCCCTTGGGGTACTATAATCCTAGTGTTGGTGTGTGAGCTAGATATCGAATAATATGCTTCACAGCCTTATGGTGTGATTCCTTCGGTGCAGCTTGAAATCGGGCACACATGCAAACGCTAAGCATTATATCCGGCCTAGATGCACATAAGTACAATAACGAACCAATCATGGAGAGGTATACCTTGTGATCGAAGTCAATACCATTTTCATCAGTGCATAGATGGCCATTCGTGGGCATACGAATTTTGACGCCTTTGCAGTCTTGCATGCCGAATTTCCTCAGAACTTCCTTGAGGTATTTCTCCTGAGATATGAATATACCATTGTGCTGTTGACGAATTTGAAGACCTAAAAAGAATTTCAACTCTCCCATCATAGACATTTGATATTCTTCACTCATCATATAGGCAAATTCATCACTATAACGTTGGTCAGTACAGCCAAAGATAATATCATCAACGTATATTTGGCACACAAATAGTTCACCATCATAAGATTTAGTAAAGAGAGTAGGGTCGAGTGAACCGGGTGTGAAGCCATTCTTCATGAAGAATTCCTTCAAAGTGTCATACCACGCCCGAGGGGCCTGCTTGAGGCCATACAGGGCCTTGTTGAGTCTGAAGACTTTGTCAGGATTCTTTGGATCTTCAAAACCTGGGGGTTGAGCAACATATACTTCTTCCTCAAGCTTACCATTAAGGAATGCACTTTTCACATCCATTTGTTGTAAGATAATATTATGATGGTTAGCATAAGCAAGTAATATGCGAATAGCCTCAAGTCTAGCAACAGGTGCAAAAGTTTCATCGAAATCAATTCCTTCAACCTGTGTGTAGCCTTGAGCTACAAGTCGTGCTTTATTCCTCACCACAAGGCCATTTTCATCTTGCTTATTGTGGTAGATCCACTTTGTGCCAATGATATTATGCTTGCGAGGATCTCGACGTTTGACCAGTTCCCAGACATTGGTGAGCTCGAACTGATGTAATTCTTCTTGCATGGCCTGAATCAACTCAGGCTCCAGAAATGCTTCATCTACTTTAGTGGGCTCTGTAATAGAGACAAAAGCATAGTGCCCACAAAAGTTAGATAAATGTGAAGCTTTTGAGCGTGTGAGAGGACCTGGCGCTCGAATGTCATCGATGATCTTTTCAACTTGCACTTCTTTTGCAATGCGAGGATGAGCTGGTTGTCGTTGAGGAATTTGATTAGCATTTTCCTCAGCACCATTTTCTTCAGCATTTTCATCAGGTGCACCAGCTCGATTTTCTTCACGTTCTGGAATGAATTCTTCAACAGATTCTTCGGTAGGAATAACATCCTCAGTAGCGTTGAACTTGATAGAATCCTCAGGTTCTGGTTCATCTATGACAGAAGGTAGGTGCTCTCTTTGCGAGCCATTAGTTTCATCGAACCACACATCTACAGTTTCAACAACCTTGTGAAGAACGTTGTTAAAGACTCTGTAGGTGTGCGAGTCCTTTCCGTAACCAAGCATAAAACTTGCATGTGCTTTCGGTGCAAATTTAGCATTGTGATGAGGGTCTCTAATCCAACATTTAACACCGAAGACTTTGAAGTAACTCACATTGGGTTTCTTGTCAGTGAGGAGTTCATAGGCACTCTTCTTGAAGAATTTGTGAAGATATACCCGATTGATGATGTGGCACGCAGTATCAGTTGCATCAATCCAAAAACGACAAGGCGTTTTGTATTCATCAAGCAGTAAAACAGATATTTCAGTAAGAGGACGTGTGAAATGAAAGTTCATTTCATCATGATTCGCCTGCGTCCTTTCAGGCAGTTTTGTCAGGCCTCCAGCAAATTCTTCAGACGTTTAAAGCACGTCTGGAGACCTGACCCTGCATAAAGGATTAGTTCTTTTCCTTCACCACCCACATCTGAAGGGGTGGCAAAGAGTTCATCACTCTGCGAGCACCATATGAGAAAGGTGGCATAGAGGCCAATCCATTTCGTTTCACATAAGAGGGGTTAGGGTAAGCATATGAATAAGCAGAGAAATTCTTCGAGGACTTATGAACATAATGATTTGAATAATAATGCGCATATTCATAGCCCTTAGCTCTACCCTGCGAAACAGAGGGGTTAGCACGATGATGATCATATGAGGACTTTGACCCATTTGAGGAATTTGATCCATGTGAAGAATTTGGTCCGTATGAAGAGTTTGATCTGGGTTCCTGTTCTTCACAGGTGGTGTCATGAGAACATTCACCTGAAGACTTTCAACATAACTTTTGGAAACCCAGATTTTCTTCATAGGGGAACCGTTCCTGCAGTTAGTGCCAACATATCTAGCAAATACTTCACCATTCTGATTTTTTAATAGTTTATAGTTGGAGTCAAATGACTCATCAGAAGAATGAGAAGATTCACATGTAAAGCCAGATAAGTTAGATGGATCAACTAGAGGTCCCTTTGCAGCAACCCATGAGGTTTTGGGGTACTGCTCAGGCTTCCAATATGTTCCATCAGCATTGAGTTTCCTCTCAAAGGAAATACCCTCTTTCCTAGGGTTTCTGTTGAGGATCTGCTTTTTGAGCACATCACAAAGAATCTGATGCCCTTTGAGGCTTTTGTACATGCCTGTCGTGTACAATTCCTTCAGCCATGCATCGTTAGTGATACTTGCAATGCCCTCAGATGAGGAATTAGTGATAGCCGAGGCAGGTGAAGAATTTGTAACAGTTGAAGCATTTGAACATTGAGGTGAAGAATTAGCAGATTCACGTTCAATGCACTTTAAGCATGGAGGAACAAATTCTTCTTGAGTAGCGCTGATTTGTTGAGCAAGTAATGAATCGCGATCCTTCTGAAGATCTTCATAACTCACTCTTAGCTTCTCAAGATCTTGCTTCCTTTGGAAAAATTCATAAGAAAGCTTCTCGTGATCAGATAAGAGAGTGTTATGATGACTTTGAAGGTTGTCAAACTTAGACTGAATTCTCTGAAGATTTTCAGTTAAGTCTTTAGTGCTGTCCATTTCATCACCCAACATATCATCACTTTTGTCTAGCATGTTTTGATGTTTTTCAATAGCCCTTTGTTGTTTCACATCAATCTTAGCAAGTTTAGAGTAACTGGGCTTAAGATTTTCATCAGATTTATCCTCACTAGATTCAGAGGGGGGGTATTTTGTTACCTTGGCACCCTTTGCCATGAAGCAATAGGTGGGAGCATAGTCATCATTGTCTTTGTCAGCCTTGTTGGTGTGGTCAATTTCTTCAGAGTTGAAGATAGACTTGCTGACGAAGGCAGTAGCGAGAGCTAGACTCGCCACACCAGACTCGGACTACTCAGAAGCCTCCTCTTCCTCATGTTCCTCAGATTCATCTTCAGAGTCCATTTCCTTGCCAATGAATGCCCGAGCCTTCTTGGAGCTGCTCTTCTTGTGAGATGAAGACTTCGAGGATTTTGATGATGAAGATTTTGAAGATTTCTTCTTCTTCTTAGCGTCATCAGAACTGTAATCCTTGTATTTCTTCTTCTTTAATTCCTTTTCCCATTGAGGACAATCCTGAATATAGTGACCAGGTATCTTGCATTTGTGGCAAAGTCTTCTCTTATAGTCACTTGATGAGGAATCACTGCTTCTTGAGGATTTTCCAAAGCGACCACGTCTTGAGAACTTCTGGAACTTCTTCACGAGCAGTGCTAGCTCCTAGCTCAATTCTTCAGGATCAGCGAGACTACTACCAGAGTCTTCACATTCAGATTCAGACACAACCTTGGCCTTCAGGGCATGTGTTTTTCCATAGTTTGAACCATAGAGATCTCTCTTTTCAGCAAGCTGGAACTCATGAGTATTTAGCCTCTCGAGGATATCAGCTGGATCTAGTGACTTGTAATCAGCTCGCTCTTGAATCATCAGTGCCGGAGTATCAAATGAGGAATCTAGCAATCTCAGCAATTTCTTCACCACCTCATGGTCGGTGATGTCAGTGGCGCCAAGCGCTTGAAGCTCATTTAAGATGTCAGTGAGGCGATCGAAGGTTTGCTGAACATTTTCATTGCCGAGTCTTTTGAAGCGGTTGAAGAGATTCCGAAGAACGTCAACACAAGAGTCACGTTGAGTTGAGACTCCTTCGTTTACTTTGGAGAGCCTATCCCAGATAAGCTTAGCAGTTTCCAAATCACTCACTCTACCATACTGTCCTTTACTCAGATGGCCACATATGATATTCTTCGCTTGAGAATCGAGTTGCTTGAATCTCTTCACATCAGCAGCATTCAGAGAAGGTGTGACTGAGGGAACACCATTTTCCACAACGTACCCGAGATCGTTGTCAATTGCTTCAAGATGCATTCGCATCTTATTCTTCCAGTAGGGGTAGTCCGTGCCATCGAAGGTAGGACACCCAGCGGAGACCTTGATCATACCTGCGATCGACATAACTAGAACTCCAGGTGGTTAAACCAAAATCACACAGAACAAGGGAGAACCTTGCTCTGATACCAATTGAAAGTGCGTTATATCGACTAGAGGGGGGGGGGAATAGGCGATTTTTATAAATTCTTCACTGAGGAATTTGCCGGTGAGGAAATTCCTTAGCGAAGAACTACTAGCAGCAGAATAAGTACTTAGAAGTAAGCATAACAGGATACAGACATAGTCATCATGATGAAATGAAGACAAGCACAGAGTACAGAAAGAGTAATCACAGGATAACACAAGATGAAGACAAACCGACTGAAGAAATTGAACCGAGGAAATTAAAAAAGTCTTCAGTCAAAGTCTTCAAACACAGATATGAACAATCACTCAACACAGTAATGAGGAAATGAAAGAGTTGAGGAAATAGAACCAGTAAGGTTGGTGAAGACAATGATTTGTTAGACCAGTTCCAACTGCTGTCTCAGTTGTACGTCTGGTTGGAGCGGTTGAGTATTTAAACTCGAGGACACGCAGTCCCGGACACCCAGTCGCTGAGCACGTAGCTCAGGACACCAAGTCCTCACCGTATTCTCCTTGAACTAAGGTCACACAGACCTCGTCCAATCACTCGTGGTAAGTCTTCAGGCGACTTCCAAACCTTCACAAACTCGGTCACTCGGCGATCCACAATTCCTCTTGGATGCTCTAGACCATGACGCCTAACCGTCTGGAAGAAGCACAGTCTTCAAAGGTAACAAGCGTCGGATCCACGCAGGATCAATCTCTTCAGTGATGCTCAATCACTTTGGGTTTGTAGGTGTTTGGGTTTGGGGTTTTTCCTCACTCGATGATTTTCGCTCAAAGTCCTCGGAGGATGGGTTGCTCTCTAATGACAAGTGTCAGTTTCTATCAGAGCAGCCAACCAACTAGTGGTTGTAGGGAGCGGCTATTTATAGCCTAGGGAGCAGCCCGACATGATAAGACATAAATGCCCTTGTCTGATATGACCGTTAGGTGGATAAGATATTTTGCGACAGTTGGCGCGTAGCACAGCAACGGTCGGAAATTTGACTATCAAATTCCTCAGGGCTATCATGATCCTCACTGTGTAGGCAATCCGCACTGGCGAATTCCTAACTCCTCAGTCTTCCTCAGCGACCAGAAGAACTTCGTCTCTGTCACTGAAGAAATTGACTGAACTGTATGAGATTTCCAAAGGCTTCACTCGAAGGGTTTGGTAGATGTAGGATTTTGAGTTGAGCATCACTTGGAAATTTTTCCTTAGTATTTCCTCGACCCCCTTTAACAGTACAGTGTTTCTTATGACTCAAGAAAGAGAAAAACAAAACTATGAAAACTAAAGTCTTCAAGCTTCATATTCCTCGCATGAATATCAAGTCTTCACGGTAACGCCAATTTCTTCACTTTCAAAGTCTTCATGAAAGTCTTCAGAAATACCAAAATCTTCAGTCGAAGATATTCATTTTTAGGGGTCGACTTTCCCTATAAATATCAAACTCCTCATAGACTTATAGACTTGTGTACACTCACAAATGCATTAGTCCCTTAACCTATAAGTCTCCAATACACCAAAATCACTAAGGGGCACTAGATGCACTTACAATCATGTCGGTAATGAGAGTGATGTGTTGAACACGATTTGGTAAAGGTATCAATGAGAGGCCATGTAGGAGTACATGGTGGGTTGTTTCATTGGAACTGTCCTTAAGAACTGATATCTGTATGTGTGATTTAAGAATCAGGTACTACCATGCATTGGGATCCTTAATTGACCCTCTCAGCTTCTTAACCACCCTAGTCCTCTGTCCAGGAGTTGCAAGTAGTTTCTGGTGTTTGTAGTATACTGGAGGCCATGCGCAGCGCTGACCCTTGGGGTGGGCTGTGATGCGGTAGGTACGTGGCATGGTTTACCGGACACCTGTTTGGTGTCTCGGGAACCATGCACACATCGTTCGGGGCCGTATGTGGAAACCTCGGCCGGACTCCCTGCGGATGGAACCTGAATAGGCAATAAACCTGGACTAGAGACTTGAGTGTTTAGGCAGGCCGTGGCCGACACCCTCGTTGGGCTTCCGCTTGAAAGTTGCCGAGTACATGTCATGTAAACAGCGATAAGTGGTGGAAGCGTGTGTGGAGAAGTACACCCCTGCAGGGTTAACATCATCTATTCGAATAGCCGCATTCGTGGTAAAGGACTACTTGGTTGCCTATACAGTTCATAGACAGGTAAATGGAAACTACTAAAAGCCTCAAGACAAATGCGAGTGCCATGGATGCCCCTTCCGTAGGATGACGGGGGTGGATCCTCGGTAGTGTATTGTTGTGGTGAGTAGTGGACTCGAGTGCGCAAAACAATAACAAGCTGGAGTCTCATAAGATAGTTTAGCCAAGAGTCAAAGTTGGCTTGCTGCAATAACCCCACTATCCCTTTATTGATAATGTGCATGTATGTAGGATCTAATGTAAGTCTTGCTTAGTACCTTTGTACTCATGTTTGCTTAATTACAATTGCAGAAGAGACTGCCGCTCCTTCTGATGGGTTTTACGTAGACCTTGACGTCGACGAGTAGCCTGAGGCCCAGGTGGTGATCCTGAGCACATGGAGGACCCTTATAGGATAGATAGGCTTCCTCAAGCCTTTTTTACTTTCTAGATGTCTGTACTCAGACATGTTGCTTCCGCTTGTGACTTGTATGCTTGTATGACTTGAATGTCGGGTCGTGTGACTCCTATCTGTATGAATGATATGTATGGCTCTCTGGAGCCTTTCAAATAAAGTACTCGAGTTGTAGAGTTTTGTTGTGATGCCATGTTGTATTTGCACATATCGAGCATATTGTGTGTATGATTGAAATGCTTGGTATGTGTGGGATCTGACTACCTAGTTGTTTATCCTTGGTAGCCTCTCTTACCGGGAAATGTCTCCTAGTGCTTCCACTGAGCCAAGGTAGCTTGCTACTTCTCCGGAACACTTAGGTTGGCCGGCATGTGTCCTTCTTCGTTCCTGTGTCTGTCCCTTTGGGGAAATGTCACGCGATGTTCCTTTAAGTCATGGTAGCTTGCTACGACTTGGGTTCATTCACTGTTGATTGACACGTTCGTTGCTGGGTCATGTATGCCTGTCCCTGTAAGTTAGCGCCACTTTGGGTTCACGACTAGCCATGTCAGCCCGGGTTCTCTGTCATATGGATGCTAGCGACACTATCATATACGTGAGCCAAAAGGCGCAAACGGTCCCGGACCTGGTAAGGCGACACCCGTGGGAATACCATGCGTGAGGCCGCAAAGTGATATGAGGTGTTACATGCTAGATCGATGTGACTTAGGATCGGGGTCCTGACACATTATTCACCATTTTCCTCTTGTTTTCATCTCCCCCCACTTCTAAAACAATTTTTGAAAAGATTTGCCTTGTCTTTGCCCCTTTTCCGTTCGTCTTCCTCGCTTGCTTTTTGCGCTTGTCTGTTAGATTGGTTTGTTGCCACCATGTGTGAAATTGGGGAGGTTATTGATACGTCTCCAACATATCTATAATTATTGACTATTTCGTGCTATTTTATTATCAATCTTGGATGTTTTATAATCATTATATAGTCATTTTATATCATTTTTTGGTACTAACCTATTGATATAGTGCCAAGTGCCAGTTGCAGTTTTCTGCATGTTTTTTACATCGCAGGAAATCAATATCAGAAGGGGTCCAAATACCACGCCAATCTACGATGATTTTTTATGGACCAGAAGGAACACAATGGGCCCTGGCTGCACTTGGGGGGAGTCCCGAGGAGGGGACAACCCACCTAGGCGTGCCAGGAGTCCCAGGCGCACCCAGGTGGGTTGCGCCCACCTCGGGTGCCCCCTAGACCGACTCTTTGCTCTATAAATACCCCAATATTCCACAAACCCTAGGGGAGTCGACAAAATTTTCATCCAGCCGCCGCAGAGTCCAGAACCACGAGATCCAATCTAGACACCATCACGGAGGGGTTCACCACTTCCATTAGTGCCTCTCCGATGATGCGTGAGTAGTTCTTTGTAGACCTTTGGGTCCGTAGTTACTAGCTAGATGGCTTCCTCTCTCTCTTGGTTATCAATGCAATGATCTCTTGGAGGTCCATATGATGTAAGTTCTTTTTGCGGTGTGTTTGTTGGGATCTGATGAACTTTGAGTTTATGATCAATTATACCTTTTTATATAAATGAAAGTTATTTGAGTTCTTTGATCTCTTATATGTGTGATCTCTTATAGCCTCATATTTCTTCTCCGATATTTGGGTTTTGTTTGGCCAACTTGATCTATTTATCTTGCAATTGGAAGAGGTGCCCGGTAGTGGGTTTGATCTTACGGTGCTTGATCCCAATGACAGAAAGGGAACTGACACGTATTTATCGTTCCTACTAAGGATAAAAAGACGGGATCCATATCTGCCGGAACAGATAAACGGATCTTGTCTACATCATGTCATCGTTCTTATTGCATTATTTCGTTTTTCCATGAACTTAATACACTAGATGCATGCTGGATAGCGGTCGATGTGTGGAGTAATAGTAGTAGATGCAGGCAGGAGTCGGTCTACTAATCTTGGACGTGATGCTTATGTAATGATCATTGCCTGGATATCATCATGATTATTTGGAGTTCTATCAATTCTATCGGGGTCCTGGCAGCGTTGGCATCAGAGCCGGACTGCCTGTAGGTTCTTCAAGCCAAACTGGTCGATGTCGAGTCTAGAAATGCTTTAGTTATATGTAGGGGAATTGATTGTGGTATGGAACATAATGTTGTTTTTACTCCTTTACCTCATGGCCTTCTGATCTGAGTCAGTCCATTTTTTCCATGGGGCTTAAGGACTAGGATCTCTTCTCTCTATCAGGTTCACGTGTTACTAATCCGTAGTAACTTATAGGATTGTTGGTTACAAGCCCCAGTTCAGTTCTACTACCTCAGTATGTTGTTAGTTGGACCCAAAACCTTGATACGATGTTGTTGAGTGTCTATGCAATCCTTTGAAAAATGTCTCAAAATCCTTTTTGAGCATTTACAACCATTATGCTGTCCAATTTCTGCTAGAAATTCTAATGCATTTGAATTATTTGGTGTTTCAGATGTATTCTCGCACTACTCACCAGGTGGTATGTCTAACTCGGTGCATTGACGTGCCCGGGCACACGGCCATGCTAGTCCATGTGATGACTAAGACAGGCTATAGATAGTATCTGAAATATACCATCGAAGAGCAGTTCCATGATTTTAATTAGAGTCAGTATATCTGCACCGTGAGGATCTTTCATTCTTATCCTGAAGCTACCGAGCCCCTGCATTGGTCCTACGGGCTTGGTACTACCGTGGAGATGTCCGTGCATGATGCTGCTTACTCTATGATCACCATCATTCGAGCCGGGTATGCATCACTTCAGGACACCGAGTTCCGCTATCTGCCGACAGGACACACTCGTCAAGAGGGCTATTACAGTGGGCTCTATGCTGATGCTTGTCATGAGGAGCCACGTCTTCGCACCACCACTGAGATGTTGGTGGAGAGGGATCGTGAGAACTGTGCCCTCCGCATGGAGCTGTACAACACCCGCGCGGACCACTGGGCCACCCTGGCATGGCTCGCTTCCGCCATGCAGACCGGTTACCTTGATATGCGGGATTTGTACCCTGTTCGCACCCGTCTACCAGCTCGCATGGACTATCCAGATGTTGGAGGTATCACGCCTCCACGTGGGCGCCGTCTGCTACCGTTCGTGGGGCCAAGGCCTCATCCGAGTCCTTATGGTCCACAGGCCCGATGTGACCGTGAGTTTCCGGATCCGCATGTTCCGCTTCCAGGCTATGCGGATAATCTCTATGAGGACTACTACGGAGACGGAGACGACTGAGCTGGATTATGGCACTAGTAGTATGTAGTAGTTGTATCTCCACAGTCATGCGCCTCTTGTGGAATTTGACTTAGTGTGTACTAAATTCCGGAGGTGTAGAAAAATAATGTATAGGAGCTTGGAATGCCTCCGATGAGATGTAATCTTTCTTCCGCCGCAGTTGTACTTCAGTTATGGTCTTGTACTAAATTGTGTATGGTGTGTATGACCGATGGTATATATATATGGCAGTTTCTGTATTACCATGTCGTACGGATGAACATCTTTGAATTCCGTGTCATCCATTACATTCTGCACTCCTATGTCAGGATTTTGTCATCCTTGTCTAAACCGTTGTTTTGTTTTCCTAGGATGGTCAACACCCGAAACAACCCTGCTGCCCCAGAGCAGGCTGAAGGCAGTGGGGCTAGAAATGTGAATCTGCCTCATCCTCCTTCCTTGGCTGAGGTCATGCTGGAGGCCGAAAGGAACAAACGTGAGACCAACCGTTTGCTGGAACGCATTGAGCAGAACACAACACATCACCAGAGGAATGGCTTGGTGTCTCTCAATGATTTAATCAAGCTTATCCACCCACTTTCCATCATTCCGTTGAGCCCTTCGACGCGGATGATTGGCTCCGCAACATCACCCACAAGCTATGCTCTGCACATGTAGCCGAAGTTGACAAGGTCATTTTCGCTGCTTATCATCTTGAAGGCCCCGCCAGCCTTTGGTGGGAGAACTATGAAGCCATGTGCCCAGCTGACCAGGTTACCACTTGGGTAGAGTTCAACGAGGCTTTCCGTGAGCATCACACCCCCGAAGGTCTTATGGACTGTAAGCAGGAGGAGTTCTGCAACTTCACCCAGGGTAGACTCACTGTGGATGCATACAACAGAGAGTTTGGAAATTTAGCATGCTATGCACCTTAAGAAGTGTCCACCGACGCCAAGAAGCAGGCAAGGTTCCGCAAGGGACTCAACCACGAGCTTCGCTGTAATCTCCGACTGCACGACTGCACTTCCTTCCAGAAGCTAGTGAACAAGGCTATCAGTGCTGAGACAGGTCAGACTAACTTCGAAGCTACTGATAACCCACAAGTATAGGGGATCGCAACAGCTTTCGAGGGTAGAGTATTCAACCCAAATTTATTGATTCGACACAAGGGGAGCCAAAGAATATTCTTGAGTATTAGCAGTTGAGTTGTCAATTCAACCACACCTGGATAACTTAGTATCTACGGCAAAGTGTTTAGTAGCAAAAGTGGTATGATAATAAAGGTAACAGTAGCAAAAGTAAAGATAAATGTTTTTGGGTTTTTGTAGTAATTGTAACAGTAGCAACGAAAAAGTAAATAAGCGAAGAACAATATGTGAAAAGCTCGTAGGCAACGGATCAGTGACGGATAATTATGCCGGATGCGATTCCTCATGCAATATTTATAACATAGGGTGATATAGAACTAGCTCCAATTCATTAATGTAATGTAGGCATGTATTCCATAAATAGTCATACGTGCTTATGGGAAAGAACTTGTATGACGTCTTTTGTCCTACCCTCTCGTTGCAGCGGGGTCCTTACGGAAACTAAGGGATATTAAGGCCTATTTTTAGTAGAGAATGGAACAAAGCATTAGCACATAGTGAATACATGAACTCCTCAAACTACGTTCATCACCGAGAAGTATCACGATTATTGTCACTTCGGGGTTGTCGGATCATAACACATAATAGGTGACTATAGACTTGCAAGATAGGATCAAGAACACACATATATTCATGAAAACATAATAGGTTCAGATCTGAAATCATGGCACTCGGGCCCTAGTGACAAGCATTAAGCATAGCAAAGTCATAGCAACATCAATCTCAGAACATAGTGGATACTAGGGATCAAACCCTAACAAAACTAACTTGATTACATGGTATCTCATCCAACCCATCACCGTCCAGCAAGCCTACGATGGAATTACTCACGCACGGCGGTGAGCATCATGAAATTGGTGATGGAGGATGGTTGATGATGACGACGGCGACGAATCCCCCTCTCCGGAGCCCCGAACGGACTCCAGATCAGCCCTCCCGAGAGAGATTAGGGCTTGGCGGCGGCTCCGTGTCGTGAAACGCGATGAAACTTTCTCCTTGATTTTTTTCTCCCCGAGACGGAATATATGGAGTTCGAGTTGAGGTCGGAGGAGGTCCAGGGGGCCCATGAGATAGGGGGCCGCGCCCTAGGGGGGGCCCCTGTCTCGTGGACAGGCCGTGGGCCCCCTGGCACTAATTCTTTCGCCAAAAATTCTTATTAAATCTGAAAAGTGCCTCCGTGGATTTCCAGGACATTCCGAGAACTTTTCTTTTCTACACATAAAACAACATCATGGCAGTTCTGCTGAAAACAGCGTCAGTCCGGGTTAGTTTCATTCAAATCATGCAAATTAGAGTCCAAAAGAAGGGCAAAAGTGTTTGGAAAAGTAGATACGTTGGAGACGTATCAACTCCCCCAAGCTTAAACCTTTGCTTGTCCTCAAGCAATTCAGTTGATAAACTGAAAGTGATAAAGAAAAACTTTTACAAACTCTGTTGCTCTTGTTGTTGTAACATGAAAAGCCAGCATTCAAGTTTCAGCAAATATTATGAACTAACCATACTAACAATAACACATAGGTCTCACAATTACTCATATCAATAGCATAATCAGCTAGCGAGCCATAATAATAAAACTCGGATGACAACACTTTCTCAAAATAATCATAACATGATATAACAAAATGGTATCTCGCTAGCCCTTTCTGAGACCGCAAAACATAAATGCAGAGCACCTTTAAAGATCAAGGACTGACTAAACATTGTAATTCATGGTAAAAGAGATCCAGTCAAGTCATACCCAATATAAACCAATAATAATGAATGCAAATGACAGTGTGCTCTCCAGCGGGTGCTTTTTAATAAGAAGGGTGATGACTCAACATAAAAGTAAATAGATAGGCCCTTCGCAGAGGGAAGCAGGGATTTGTAGAGGTGCCAGAGCTCGATTTTAAATAGAGATTGAATAACATTTTGAGCGGTATACTTTTGGTGTCAACACAACAACTATGAGATAGCTGTATTGTCCATACTACATGCATTATAGGAAGTTCCCAAACAGAATGGTAAAGGTTTATACTCCCCCAACCACCAACAAGCATCAATCCATGGCTTGCTCGAAACAACGAGTGCCTCCAACATACAACAGCCCTGGGGGAGTTTTGTTTAATTATTTTGATTTGCTTTGATCTTTTTGGATCATGGGACTAGGCATCCCGGTTACCGGCCCTTTCTCGTGAATGAGGAGCGGAGTCCACTCCTCGTGAGAATAACCCACCTAGCATGGAAGATATAGGCAGCCCTAGTTGAAACATGAGCTGCTCGAGCATACAAAACAGAATTTCATTTGAAGGTTTGGAGTTTGGCACATACAAATTTACTTGGAACGGCAGGTAAATACCGCATATAGGAAGGTATAGTGGACTCATATGGAACAACTTTGGGGTTTAAGGAGTTTGGATGCACAAGCAGTATTCCCGCTTAGTACAGGTGAAGGCTAGCAAAAGACTGGGAAGCGACCAACTGAGAGAGCGACAACAGTCGTAAACATGCATTAAAATTAATTTACACCGAGTACAAGCATGAGTAGGATATAATCTACCATGAACATAAATATCATGAAGGCTATGTTGATTTGATTCAACTACATGCGTGAACATGTGCCAAGTCGAGTCACTTAATACATTCAAAGGAGGATACCATCCCATCATATCACATCATAATCATTCTAATAGCATGTTGGCACGCAAGGTAAACCATTATAACTCATAGCTAATCAAGCATGGCACAAGCAACTATAATCTCTAAATGTCATTGCAAATATGTTTACTTCATAATAGCTGACTCAGGAACGATGAATCATCATATTTACAAAAACAAAAGAGGTCGAGTTCATACCAGCTTTTCTCATCCCAATAAGTCCATCATATATCATCATTATTGCCTTTCACTTGCACGACCGAACGATGTGTATAATAATAAGAGTACACATGCATTGGACTAGGCTGGAATCTGTAAGCATTCAACTCAAGAGAGAAGAAAAGTAATATGGGCTCTAAATTAAATAAACAATCATGCATATAAGAGCCACTAAGCATTTTCAATATGGTCTTCTCGACCCCCAAAAGAAAGAAAAGAAAATAAAACTATTTACACGGGAAAGCTCCCAACAAGTAAAAGAAGAACAAGAAATCTGTTTGGGTTTTCATTTTTATTTCTACTACAAGCAAGGAAATTAAACTAACTAATTTTTTTGGTTTTTCTTAAGGTTTATCAAACACACAAGAAGAAAACTGGAAAAAGAAATTTAAACTAGCATGGATAATACAATGAAAGAGTGTGAGCACCGACAACTAGTGTGTGAACATGAATGTAAAGTCGGTGAGAAATACGTACTCCCCCAAGCTTAGGCTTTTGGCCTAAGTTGGTCTAATACCAATGACCGCCTGGCTGATATCCATAAGTGAAACTCGGGTAGTACTGAGATGAAGAGGCGACCGCCTCCTGAGCAGCAGTGTGTTGGCGAGCTGCCTCCATTCCCCTCTCATATTCAGTTGCTTCTTCCCTGGTGACAACATATCTTCCTTTTGCCTGATAATCAAAAAGGTAGGGAGCAGGAAGAGTAACAGGGACGACGTTGCGTCTGTTATAGGTTAGTCGATAATGGAGGAATTGTTCATTCCTCTCAAGAAAATGATGATCAAACATAGCTTCTTTATCCAAATAAACAGGAGGTACAATCATGTCCCCCTCTCGTGGAGCTATATTAAGAAAATTAGCCACACGGGTTGCATAAATTCCTCCAAAGAATCTCCCCTTCCACTATTATTCTGCAACCTACGTGCAACTATTTCCCCCAAGTTATAACAACCTCTATAACCTGACACAGCACTCTTGAGGACACAAAGATCAGGAGTACACATGTGACATACCTCGTCCTTACCGTTAATGCATCTACCAATAAAGAGAGCAAAATAATGTATAGCAAGAAAATGAATGCTCCCTATGGTAGCTTGTGTAACGTCCCTACATTCTCCCATAGTAATACTAGCAAGAAAATCTCTAACTTCAGATTTGGGAGGATCATTAATATTACCCCACTGTGGGAGTTTGCAAGCAGTTGTGAAATCCTCTAAATCCATGGTATAAGATGTATCATAAATATCAAACATAACACTAGGAGAATTACGCGGAGAAATATATTCGAACCTTCGCACAAAGGAGTCAGTCAATTGATAATATTGAGGACACTTATCTTGTAAGAAGTCCTCCAGCTCAGCATTACGCACATACGCGTCAAATTCCTCCTTGAAGCCTGCTTCGACCATAAAATCATCGGATGGCCACTCGCAAGCCCGTACATTTGCGTCCCTTGGCAAATTAACATCTTGTTCATGTATAGCAATCCTTGGCCCTTTCTTTGCCGAGGAACCACCTTGGTACATTCTTCTAAGCATATTTCTTTTTCTGAAAATTTCTGAAATTTTAGTAACTTCAAAATAAAAGTGGATAAAACTAAACAAGATTGATAGCAACTACTCCTACAAGTGCCTAGAGCCTATATCATGCATTGGAATTGCTTGGGACCTCAAAAATTTAACATGCAAGCTCAAGAACATGGTCACCTATGCAGCAAAAATTTGCAATGAATAAAGCACTAGAACAAAAACTAATTGGACCAATGGAGGAGTCACATACCAAGCAACAATCTCCCAAAGCAGTTTTGAGAATGGAGCTTTGAGCTAAGAGATCGAAAATCGCAGCAAAACGAGCTAGAACTCGGGCTTGAGCTGGATGGGGATTTTTTGGGTAGAAGATGAAGTGTGTGGGTGCTGGCATAAGTGGAGGGGGCCACCAGGGGCCCACGAGACAGGGGGCGCGCCCTACAGGGGGGCGCCCCTCCTCTCTCGTGGCCTGGTGCTTGCCCCTCCTGTAATGTTTTTAGTGCCTAAAGTCCTCAAATATTCCAGAAAAAATCATACTAAATTTGCAGGGCATTTGGAGCACTTTGATTTTCGGACTATTTTTTAATGCACGGATAATTCAGAAAACAGACGGATAATACTATTTTTTCTTTATTTAATCTAAATAACAGAAAGTAAAAAGAGGGTACAGAAGGTTGTGCCTTCTAGTTTCATCCATCTCGTGATCATAAAAATGAACCCACTAACAAGGTTGATCAAGTCTTGTTAACAAACTCATTCCGAATAACACGGAACCGGAGAAATTTCGAATAACACTAAGTTACCTCAACGGGGATATGAAAATCCCCAACAATAAGAATATCATACTTTTTCTTGACAGTAGGGAGAGGAAATTCAAAACCTCCAAAAATGATAGTTGGAACTTTTTCAATAGAATTGATGCTATGAACTTGAGATTGTTTCCTCGGAAAGTGTACCGTATGCTCATTACCATTAACATGAAAAGTGACATTGCCTTTGTTGCAATCAATAACAGCCCCTGCAGTATTAAGAAAAGGTCTACCAAGGATAATAGACATACTATCGTCCTCAGGAATATCAAGAATAACAAAGTCCGTTAAGATAGTGACATTTGCAACCACAACAGGCACATCCTCACAAATACCGACAGGTATAGCAGTTGATTTATCAGCCATTTGCAAAGATATTTCAGTAGGTGTCAACTTATTCAATTCAAGTCTACGATATAAGAGAGGCATAACACTAACACCGGCTCCAAGATCACATAAAGCAGTTCTAACATAATTTCTTTTAATGGAACATGGTATAGTTGGAACACCCGGATCTCCAAGTTTCTTTGGTATTCCACCCTTAAAAGTGTAATTAGCAAGCATGGTGGAAATTTCAGCTTCCGGTATCTTTATTTTATTTGTGATGATATCCTTCATATACTTAGCATAAGGATTTACTTTCAGCATATCAGTTAAGCGCATACGTAAGAAAATAGGTCTAATCATTTCAGCAAAGTGCTCAAAATCCTCATCATCCTTTGACTTGGATGGTTTAGGAGGAAAGGCATGGGTTTCTGAACCCATGATTCTCTTTCTTTACCATGCTTCCTAGCAACAAAATCTCTCTTATCATAACGTTGATTCTTTGATTGTGGGTTATCAAGATCAACAACAGGTTCAATCTCTACATCATTGTCTTTGCTAGGTTGAGCATCAACATGAACATTATCATTAACATTATCACTAGGTTCATGTTCATCACCTGATTGAGTTTCATCATCAGAAATAGAAATATCATTGGGATTATCAGGTGTGTCTACAGTAGGTTCATTAGAAGCATGCAAAGTCCTATCATTTCTCTTCTTCTTCTTTTTAGAAGAACTAGGTGCCTCTAAATTATTTCTCTGAGAATCTTGCTCGATTCTCTTAGGGTGGCCTTCAGGATACAAAGGTTCCTGAGTCATTCTACTAGTTCTAGTAGCCACTCTAACAACAAAGTCATTTTTATTATTCAATTCATCAAGCAAATCATTTTGAGCTTTAAGTACTTGCTCAGCTTGAGTAGCAACCATAGAAGTATATTTGCTAACGCAGTGAAGTTCATCTTTAACTCTAGCCAGATTATCACCTACGCGTCCTATCTCGAAAGCATTATTCTTTAACTCTCTACCAACATAAGCATTAAAACTTCCTTGTCTAGCCATAAAGTCATCAAATTCATCTAAGCATGGGCTATGAAATTTAGTAGAGGGTATTTCAACTTTATCATATCTATAGAGAGAATTTACCTTTACTACCCGTGTCGGGTTATCAAGACAATGTGGTTCTTCAGGCGGTATATTCAGACCATGTATTTCTTCAATAGGTGTTAAATTCTCAACATCTTCAGCTTTAATACCTTTTTCTTTCATTGATTTCTTTGCCTCTTGCATATCTTCAGGACTAAGGAATAAAACACCTCTCTTCTTCGGAGTGGGTTTAGGAATAGGCTTAGGAGTTGGCTCAATTGGTTTAGGAATTACTTCTGGAACTGGCTCGGGAAGAGTCCAATTATTTTCATTAGTCAACATATTATTCAATAAGATTTCAGCTTCGTCTACTGTTCTTTCCCTGAAAACACAACCAGCACAACTATCCAAGTGGTCCTTGGAAGCATCGGTTAGTCCATTATAAAAGATATCAAGTATTTCATTTTTCTTAAGATGATGATCAGGCAAAGCATAAAGCAACAAGAGAAGCCTCCCCCAAGGTTGTGGGAGACTATCTTCCTTGGTTTGCACAAAATTATATATTTCCCGCAAGGCAGCTTGTTTCTTATGAGCAGGGAAATATTTAGCAGAGAAGTAATAAATCATATCCTAGGGACTACGCACACAACCAGGAGCAAGAGAATTATACCAAGTCTTAGCATCACCCTTTAATGAGAACAGAAATATCTTAAGGATATATAAATAGCGAGACTTCTCATCATGAGTAAATAGGGTGGCTATGTCATTCAACTTGGTAAGATGTGCCACAACAGTTTCAGATTCAAGGCCATAAAAAGGACCAGATTCAACTAAAGTGATAATATCAGGATCAACAGAGAATTCATTATCCTTATCACTAACACAGATAGGTGAAGTAGCAAAAGTAGGAAGGGGTACTTGCTCATCTTGAGCTTTGAGTACTTGCTCAGCTTGAGTAGCAACCATAGAAGCATATTTGCTAACGCGGTGAAGTTCATCTTTAACTCTAGCCAGATTATCACCTACGCGTCCTATCTCGAAAGCATTATTCTTTCACTCTCTACCAACATAAGCATTAAAACTTTCTTGTCTAGCCATAAAGTCATCAAATTCATCTAAGCATGGGCTATGAAATTTGGTAGAGGGTATTTCAACTTTATCGTATCTATAGAGAGAATTTACCTTCACTACCTGTGTCGGGTTATCAAGACAATGTGGTTCTTCAGGCGGTATATTCAGACCATGTATTTCTTCAATAGGAGGTAAATTCTTAACATCTTCAGCTTTAATACCTTTTTCTTTCATTGATTTCTTTGCCTCTTGCATATCTTCAGGACTGAGAAATAAAACACCTCTCTTCTTCGGAGTGGGTTTAGGAATAGGCTCAGGAGTTGGCTCAATTGGTTCAGGAATTACTTCAGGAATTGGCTCAGGAAGAGTCCAATTATTTTCATTAGTCAACATGTTATTCAATAATATTTCAGCTTCGTCGACTGTTCTTTGCCTGAAAACACAACCAGCACAACTATCCAAGTAGTCCTTGGAAGCATCAGTTAGTCCATTATAACAGATATCAAGTATTTCATTTTTCTTAAGAGGATGATCGGGCAAAGCATTAAGTAACCGGAGAAGCCTCCCCCAAGCTTGTGGGAGACTCTCTTCTTTGATTTGCACAAAATTATATATTTCCCGCAAGGCAGCTTGTTTCTTATGAGCAGGGAAATATTTAGCAGAGAAGTAATAAATCATATCCTGGGGACTATGCACACAACCAGGAGCAAGAGAATTATACCAAGTCTTAGCATCACCCTTTAATGAGAACGGAAATATCTTAAGGATATATAAATAGCGAGACTTCTCATCATTAGTAAACAGGGTGGCTATATCATTCAACTTGGTAAGATGTGCCACAACAGTTTCATATTCAAGGCCATAAAAAGGATCAGATTCAACTAAAGTAATAATATCAGGATCAACAGAGAATTCATAATCCTTATCAGTAACACAGATAGGTGAAGTAGCAAAAGTAGGATCGGGTTTCATTCTAGCATTAAGAGACTGCTGCTTCCATTTAGCTAATAATTTCTTAAGATCATTTCTATCATTGCAAGCAAGAATTTCCATAGCAGCTTTTTCATTCATAACATAACCCTTAGGAACAACAGGTAATACATAATCATTGGGGGAACCTTCATCATCACTATCATCAATAATAGGTTCTTCAATATTTTCATTCCCCCCTAACTCTAGCAAGTTGTTCATCTAGAAATTCACCTAATGGCACAGTAGTATCAAGCACAGAAGTAGTTTCATCATGCATAGCAGAAGTGGCATCATCATTAACATGCGACATATCAGAATTCATAGCAGTAGCAGGTTTAGGTGTCGCAAGCCTACTAATAACGGAAGGAGAATATAGTGCAGAGCTAGATGGCAGTTCCTTACCTCCCCTCGTAGTTGAGGGCAAAATAGTAGTTCGATCGTCTTTCAAGTTCTTCATAGTGATCAACAAATATAAATCCCAAGTGACTCAGAGAATAGAGCTATGCTCCCCGGCAGCGCCAGAAATTAGTCTTGATAACCCACAAGTATAGGGGATCGCAACAGCTTTCGAGGGTAGAGTATTCAACCCAAATTTATTGATTCAACACAAGGGGAGCCAAAGACTATTCTTGAGTATTAGCAGTTGAGTTGTCAATTCAACCACACCTGGATAACTTAGTATCTGCAACAAAGTGTTTAGTAGCAAAAGTGGTATGATAAAGGTAACGGTAGCAAAAGTAAAGATAAATGTTTTTGGTTTTTTATAGTAGTTGTAACAGTAGCAACGGAAAAGTAAATAAGCGAAGAACAATATGTGAAAAGCTCGTAGGCAATGGATCAGTGATGGATAATTATGCCGGATGCGATTCCTCATGCAATAGTTATAACATAGGGTGATATAGAACTAGCTTCAATTCATCAATGTAATGTAGGCATGTATTCCGTAAATAGTCATATGTGCTTATGGGAAAGAACTTGTATGACGTCTTTTGTCCTACCCTCCCGTTGCAGTGGGGTCCTTACGGAAACTAAGGGATATTAAGGCCTCATTTTAATAGAGAACCGGAACAAAGCATTAGCACATAGTGAATAGATGAACTCCTCAAACTACGGTCATCACCGAGAAGTATCCCGATTATTGTCACTTCGGGGTTGTCAGATCATAACACATAATAGGTGACTATAGACTTGGAAGACAGGATCAAGAACACACATATATTCATGAAAACATAACAGGTTCAGATCTAAAATCATGGCACTCGGGCCCTAGTGACAAGCATTAAGCATAGCAAAGTCATAGCAACATCAATCTCAGAACATAGTGGATACTAGGGATCAAACCCGAACAAAACTAACTTGATTACATGGTAAATCTCATCCAACCCATCACCGTCCAGCAAGCCTATGATGGAATTACTCACGCACGGCAGTGAGCATCATGAAATTTGTGATGGAGGATGGTTGATGATGACGACGACGACGAATCCCCCTCTCCGGAGCCCCGAACGAACTCCAGATCAGCCCTCCCGAGAGAGATTAGGGCTTGGCGGTAGCTCCGTGTCGTGAAACGTGATGAAACTTTCTCCTTGATTTTTTTTCTCCCCGAGACGAATATATGGAGTTGGAGTTGAGGTCGGAGGAGGTCCAGGGGGCCCACGAGATAGGGGCCGCGCCCTGGGGGGGCCTGTCTCGTGGACAGGCCGTGGGCCCCCTAGTACTAATTCTTTCGCCAAAAATTCTTACTAAATCTGAAAAGTGCCTCCGTGGATTTTTAGGACATTCTTAGAACTTTTCTTTTCTACACATAAAACAACATCATGGTAGTTCTGCTGAAAACAGCGTCAGTCCGGGTTAGTTTCATTCAAATCATGCAAATTAGAGTCCAAAACAAGGGCAAAAGTGTTTGGAAAAGTAGATACGTTGGAGATGTATCAGCTACACGCAAGCATGCTCGTGACACTGGTTCCTCATCCGGTTCTGGCTCTCAGAAGCGCCGGGTGTGGGTGCCTAACACAGCTCTACCACCCAGGTTCACACCGAGGCCATCCTATCAGGCGCCTCGTCCAACCCAGTAGTATGCACCACCAAGTATTATGGTGGATCAACCGCCAATGCTCCCCCACGCACCAACACTGTGACATGCTTCAAATCTGGAGAACCGGGTCACTACATGCGAGAGTGTCCCCAGAACAACCCCAACCGGTCCGGAAAGGCTGTTGGCCATGGAAAGCCAACGGGGAAGGTGTACTATGCTAAGCCAGCCACCGCTGCACGTGGCCATGTGAACTGTGTCTCAACTGAAGAGGCTCAGGATGATCCCAACGTCGTTCTTGGTACGCTCCTTGTTAACTGCCATATGACATCTGTTCTTTTAGATACCGGAGCATCTCATTCATTTATATCCGAGAGCTATGCTAATTTTCACAACACCGCATTTTGTGATATGCTCATTTCCATGGTAATTAAAACCCCGGGATCCAAATGGCAAACTTCTAGAGTGAGCCATCGGAATGAAATTCATGTCGATAGACTTGTTTCCTTTGCATCTTTGATTGCTCTCAAATCCTCGGACATAAATATCATCTTGGGTATGGACTGGATATCAGCCCATCATGCTAAGATTGATTGTTACTCTAGGAATGTTCAACTTACACATCCATCGGGCAAGGTAGTCAATGTCTTGACCCGAGTAGCTAAGCGTCAGCTCTACTCCCTTAATGCCAGTTCTTTGCCAGACCTCGAAGACGTTCCGGTAGTCTGTGACTTTCCGGATGTCTTTCTAGAAGAACTGCCAGGTATTCCACCTGACAGGGATGTCGAGTTCGTGATAGATCTTATCCCAGGAACTGTCCCAATCTCTAGAAGACCCTATAAGATGGCACCACTAGAACTAGCTGAACTCAAGAAACAACTCGATGAGTCCTTGAAAAAGGGTTTCATCCATCCTAATTCTTCTCCATGGGCTTGTCCCGTCCTCTTCATCAAGAAGAAGGATGGTACAGATTGGATGGTTGGAGATCATCGACCCGTCAATTTGGTCACCATAATGAACAAGTATCCGCTCCCCAGGATCAACAATTTGTATGATCAGCTCACTGGATCCTCAATCTTATCTAAGATGGATTTGAGGTTGGGCTACCATCAAATCAAAATCAAGAACGGGGACATTCCCAAAACGGCCTTTGTTACTCGTTATGGCCAATACGAGTACACCGTCATGTCCTTCGGTTTAACCAATGATGTTGGAGTAATTGGACACGGATACCCCGAAGACGGTGAGACGATATTTCAAGACATCGAGGCTAGCAAAGCCCCTCAGTCCGACTGCCCGGCCGCTTCTGCCGGCTCTCCGTCCGACTGCTCTGCCCAGTCGGCTACCGACTGCGCCAACCAGCCGGCTGCCGTTTGCAGCCCGACCCGAGATCGACGAGACGGTCGTACCCGAGCACTATTCACGTGTCATCTCAGCCACTTGTCCCCTCGCACTATTTATGAAGTGACCGAGGGGACAAGCATGACACCCATCATGCCTTGCTCCCATACCACCAGATAGCTTAGATAGTAAGCTAGCCATGCCTATATAAAGGCACACATCCATCCATCCAGGGGATGGACTCCCACGGCCACATTCATTTGGCCACAAGGCCACTCACGACCACAAGCCATGGCCATACATGGCCACTAGAGCCGGTCATACGCATGCATATACCAGATCAGATGCACTTGGCACTGATCCCAGATACAGCTCCAGGAGCACTTTGTACTGCCCAATGTACACTTGAGATAGATACACTTAGACATGCAGCAGTAGGAGTATTATCTCTCCGGAGAGCTCCGAAGCTAGGTAAACCACCGCGTGCTACTCGCATACCCGCTCCCAGTCCTATCAGCAGCAGTCTTACCCTCCCACTAAGCCCTTGTGGCATCTGTCAACTCGCAAGCCCCCCGAGAGAACACCAGGACAGTTGGCGCCCACCGTCGTGTGGTACTACTACTATGCTACCACGCTGCTGCTGGTTTTGCAGTCCGGGCGGGACCACTTTCGTCATCACCGCGGCGTCGCCGTCGTCTCTTCGGTAGCGCTCGGGGGCCCGACATCGACGTGCCCTCGGAGCGGCCGGGAGGGGCGGCACGTCCTCGTCGTCGGCCTCTTCGTCTTCACCATCACGGCGTCGTCGCCGTCTCTCCGATAGCGGTCGGGGGCTCGACATCGACATGCCCCCAGAATGGCCGTGAGGGACGGTGCGTCCTCGCTGTCGGCCTTGCCTTCGTCATCACCATCGTTGCGACGCCAGCTGTCTGTCCGCGCGCGCGGTGCGCGCGGGGCCTCGTTTCGGTCGACCGCATCCGTCCGCGTGCCGCTCGCGTCCGCTCCCCTCCGCGCTGCGCTTTTACTCCGGCCGGAGAGCGCGTTTGCTACTCCACATACCATCTACAAGCTAGCTAGATACATGTCAAACAATGGTCAAAGCACAGTCATACACTGCCCGTACATTGGTTAGATGCAAAACAGACATCATCCAGGCACAAGTGTGTTAGCCGCTAGCTCATATGCCGCTGCCGTCTGCACACACGCTCGCTTCCTCCCGCGCGACGCCCTGCCATGGCTGCACCTCGCCCTGCAGCACCTTTCCCCATGCGCCCGCGGCTCGGGCCGGCCTCCAGCTCGACCTCCTCCTCCCATGTGCCACCTCCGGCCATGACCACTGCTCTACAGCTTGCCAAGTTGCCGCCGCTGTTGAGTGCTGCCCCGCTGCCGTGTTCAGGCCCGGGTCCTCCCCCGCAGGTCGTCGGGCGCGGCCCGGCCACCATCTCCGGACGCCAAACCGAGCAGTCGGCCGCCCTCCAACGCCCCTCGCCCTCCCGTGCGCCGTCTGGAGGGAACCCCGCACGGCACGCTCGACGCCCTTCCGCGGCCCCGCCCCGTGCGCGCGACCGGCCGTGCCTCCGCCCGCTTCCCCGCGCCGGCTCCAGGCTGCTTCCTCGAGCCCGGCCGCGTCCGGCTCCTCTGGTGCCCCCCACTGGCTCCGCTCGTGGCCGCCTGCTCGGCGCCTGCGGCCCTGGCCGCGCGCGCGCCGCCGGATCGTCACTTCAGCAGGTCCCGGCCGCAGGCTCTCGCGCCGCGCGTCGTAGCCGGTCGCCGCCTGCGCGCCCCTGCCGGCTCCGCCCTTCCTCGCGCCCGGCCGCCTCCCGCGCGCCTGCCGGCCCGGGGTTGCCGGCTGCTCCCGGCGCTTGCCGGCTCCGCTGCGGCGCCACAACCCGGACGCCGAGTCCCGCGCCTCGCTGCCTGCTGCTCCGCTCCCGCAACCCGGACGCCGGGTCGCCAGCGCCCCTGCCTCCGGCTTCATCCCGAGCCGGAGCCCCGGCCTCCACGCCCCGTCTCCGGCCCCTACGCGCGCGTCGCTCCCTGCGGCTCTCGTCCGCGGGCGCGCGCGGATGGCCCAAGGCGCCGCTCCAAGTCTATCCCGCGCCGTCTTCGCCTGTTCTGCCCCCACGCCGCGTCGCCGTCTGCGCCGGGTCCAGCTCCTCCCACGCTGCGCGGGGTCCGGATGTGGCTGCCCCTGTGCGCCCAGCCGCATCGTGGCTCACGCCTCGTCCTGTGCGCGCGCTGACTCCCGGCCTCCCGCCGCACCCGCCTGCGCCGACTGCCTGGTCGCGTCTCTTCGCCCCCGCCTTCACGTGACCGGTACCAGGCCGACTTCCCGTCGCCAGCACCGGCTTCGGCTCCGCCGCACCCGCTGCAGCCGGCTGGACGGCTCCCGTCTGCTGCCTAGGCCGGCTGCTGCGCCCGCGCGTTCTGCTGCCTGCAGAGAGAAAGAAGAAAGAGGGGCCGGCTGCCCCGGTGGCCGACTGGAGAAGAAAGAGGGGCCGGCTGCCCCAGTGACCGACTAGAAAAGAAAGGGGCCGACTACCTGTTAAAAGAGGGAGAGAGAGAGAGAAAGAAAAGAAAGGGCCGGCTGCCCGTGATCCGGCTAAAAAGCCAAGGGCCGACTGCCCACAGCCGCCTGGCGAAAAAAAGTGTGTGTTCAACCGGCTGCTCAGACCCTGGTGAAAAAAAGGCCGGGTGTCCACGGCCGACTGGCAGAAAAAAGAAGAGAGGATCCGGCTCTGCAAACTGCAGTCCAGCCGATTGCTCTGGTCAACAGCCCGTGTTGCCGCTCGGCCGGCCGGTTCGTCTGCCCGCTTCATTGCCTGACCAACCGACGAGCTAGTCCGGCTGCGCACAGCCGGCTGACGAGAAAAAGAGAGAAGAAAAAGTAGTTGCCGGGAGATCCGGCCCGACTGCTCAGCAGTCGGCCTGAATCTCGGGGGCTACACCCAGTGGGTGCGCCGACACGCCCCCGCGAGAGAGAAGACAAAGTAGTTGCCGGGAGATCCGGCCCGACTGCTCAGCAGTCGGCCCGAATCTCGGGGGCTACACCTAGCGGGTGCGCTGACGCGCCCCCGCGACGAAGAAGACAAAGTAGTTACCGGGAGATCCGGCTCGACTGCTCAACAGTCGGCCCGAATCTCGGGGGCTACACCCAGCGGGTGCGCTTGACGCGCCCCCGCTAGAGAGAAGACAAAGTAATTGCCAGGAGATCCGGCCCGACTGCTCAGTAGTCAGCTCGAATCTCTGGGGCTACACCTAGCGGGTGCGCTAGCGCGCCCCCACGAAGATTGCAGACAAAAGAAGAGTTTTGTCCAGTTGCTAGCAGCCGGCAGATGAGAAAAAAAGATGAAAAAGGGCGTTGCAAGACGCCCCGCCGCCTGGCCGGTCGAGCCTGACCGGCCGGGACCCTTCGAGCACCCGGAGGCTCGAAGGCCACACCCAGCGGGTGCGCCGGCGCGCTCCGCGCATGCCGTGCCGTGCCAGCTGTCTTTGATGACCTCTGCCGCGACTACATAAAAATCAATGTGAGCTCCTCACCCGCGTATTTTTTCACCGCGAGAGCACGGATAACCCCGAGCGATGCTCGGGGGATATCTCCGCATTTTATTATAGTTGCATCACTGTTCGCCCCGGCGACAGCTAGAGTTGGCCCGAGGGCTGGCCGCTTGGCCCGAGACGTTAGTTCCGCAGACGGCTTAGTAGCGTTCGCGGTACCAAAGGCCCACTCTTAGTCACAGACCGCAAAGCAGCTGTCCGACTGGCAAGAGTGGACGCTGGAGGCCACCCACACGAAAAACGTCCGGGAAGAAAAGCGGTTCGGGCAACCCTGTCGTTTCTTTTTCGAGTATCTGCTCGGTCAAATTCGCTCCCAGAGTCTGAGTATTGTACACTCCACTCCGCGGCCCACTCTCAGACACAGACCGCAGAGCGGCTGTCCGACTAGCGAGAGCACAAGCCAAAGAGTGGAGGGAACATGAAAAAAAATTGAAGGGGGCTCGGACGAAACCGAGTCGGCACCCTCCATATAAAACTTGCAATGCTAAAAGCAAACATTTGATATATCTGCATGGACTAACTTTGTCTTGTTTAATGATCATTTCCATGAACACTCGCCAAAAAAACCTCCGCCCAACTTTGCCAAGTTGCCCGGAGGCTTGGGGGCAACTGTCGGAGTAATTGGACACGGATACCCCGAAGACGGTGAGACAATATTTCAAGACATCGGGGCTAGCAAAACCCCACAGTCCGACTTCCCGGCCGCTTCTGCCGACTCTCTGTCCGACTGCTCTGCCCAGTCGGCTGTCGACTGCGCAAACCAGCCGGCTGCCGACTACAGCCCGACCCGACACCGACGAGACGGCCGTACTTGAGCACTATTCATGTGTCATCTCAGCCATCATGTATAGTGTCACTTGTCCCCTGACACTATTTATGAAGTGACCCAGGGGACAAGCATGACACCCACCATGCCTTGCTCCCATACCACCACATAGCTTAGATAATAAGTTAGCCATGCCTATATAAAGGCACACATCCATCCATCCAGGGGATGGACTCCCACGGCCACATTCATTTGGCCACAAGGACACTCACGACCACAAGCCATGGCCAAACATGGCCACTAGAGCCGGCCATACGCATGCATATACCAGATCAGATGCACTTGGCACTGATCCCAGATACAGCTCCAGGAGCACTTTGTACTACCCGATGTACACCTCAGATAGATACACTCAGATATGCAGCAGTAGGAGTATTATCTCTCCGAAGAGCTCCGAAGTTGGGTAAACCACCGCGTGCTACTCGCATACCCGCTCCCGGTCCTATCAGCAGCAGTCTTACCCTCACACTAAGCCCTTGTGGCATCTGTCGACTCGCAAGCCCTCCCGTGAGAACACTACGACAAATGCCCCAGCCACTTTCTCTCGGTTAATAAACTCGATCTTCATGGAGTATTTGGATATATTTGTCGTGGTATACCTCGATGATATACTCATCTACTCCAAGAATGAGGAAGAACATGCCGAACATCTAAGGCTAGTATTGATGAAACTTCGAGAGCATCGCCTTTATGCCAAATTCTCTAAATGTGAATTTTGGTTGCCAGAAGTGACCTATCTAGGCCATGTAATCTCTGGTAAGGGTATTGCTATCAATCCCGAGCGAGTTCAAGCCGTTCTTAATTGGACTCCACCTGAATCAGTCAAGCAAGTTCAGAGTTTCCTTGGCTTAGCGAGCTACTGTCGCCGCTTTGTCGAGAACTTCTCCAAGGTTGCTAAACCTCTAACTGAACTCCTCAAGAAAGATAAAAAGTTCGAGTGGACCCCATAGTGCGAGCACGGTTTTCAGGAACTGAAAAGACGCCTGACATCTGCTCACGTACTGGTAGCACCCAATTTCTCCAAGGACTTTGTTATCTATTGCGATGCCTCGCGACAAGGACTAGGTTGCATACTCATGCAAGATCGTCATGTAATTGCCTATGCTTCATGACAACTGCATCCACATGAGGAAAAGTATCCTACACATGATCTAGAGCTTACAGCTGTAGTCCATGCACTCAAAACCTGGCGACATTACCTTCTCGGTAATCATTGCGAAATCTTCATCGATCACCAAAGTCTGAAATATATATTCACCCAACCGGATTTGAATCTCAGGCAAAGACATTGGGTCAAGTTGATCACAGATTACGACTTAGGAATAACTTACACCCCAGGAAAAGCCAATGTCATGGCTGATGCACTAAGTCGCAAATCTTATTGTAACAATATGATGTTACAACAAAGTCAACCACTTCTCCATGAGGAATTTCGAAAGCTTAACCTTCACATTGTTCCTCAAGGATTCCTTTCCACCTTGGCGGCGAAACCTACCCTTACGGATCATATCATAACCGCTCAGTGGTATGACAAGGGGATATCTTGGATCAAGGAGAACATTGCTAGAGGAGCTGCTAAATGTTTCTCTGTGAATGATCAAGGTGTCATGTACTTTGGAATCCCTTTGTGGTTCCCAAGAAGCAACAACTACGGCAGTTGATCCTTAAGGAAGCTCATGAATCTCCTCTCACCATTCATCCCGGTAGCACTAAAATGTATCAGGACCTACACCAGAGGTTCTGGTGGACTAGGATGAAGAGAGAAATTGCTCAGTATATTGCTAATTGCGATGTTTGTCGTCGTGTTAAAGCAGAGCATCAACGGCCTGCTGGCACCCTTCAACCTCTAGCTATCCCTGAATGGAAACGGGATAAAATCAGTATGGATTTTATCACTGGTTTTCCCAGGACCATGAGAGGGAATAACGCTATCTTCGTTGTCATTGATCGCCTTTCCAAAGTTGCCCATTTCCTGCCTGTTCTAGAGAATCTAACCGCTAGTCAGCTAGCAGATTTGTATATCTCCCAAATAGTGTCTCTCCATTGTGTTCCATTGGAAATTAAGTTGGATCATGGTAGTCTCTTCACCTCTCGATTTTGGGAAAGTTTCCAAAACGCTATGGGAACTCGTCTCTCCTTTAGCACCGCCTTCCACCCTCAATCAAGTGGTCAAGTAGAATGCGTAAATCAAATTCTAGAAGATATGCTCCGAGCTTCTGTTATCTCATTCGGAATGGATTGGGAGAAATGCCTTCCATTTGCCGAATTTGCTTATAACAATAGCTATCAATCTAGCTTGGGCAAAGCTCCTTCTGAAGTTCTCTATGGATGAAGGTGTCAAACACCTCTTAACTAGTCAGAAACCGGGGAAATACAATTCTTTGGCCCAGATATGATCCAGGAAGCAGAAGAGCAAGTTCACGTTGGTCGTGAAAAGTTAAAAACAACCCAATCTCGTCAAAAGAGCCAATATAATCGTAAACATAAGGCTATGACTTTTGAAGTTGACGAGAAGGCTTAACTTCGGGTTACTCCTCTGAAGGGAACCCGTCACTTCGGTACCAAAGGCAAAATGGCTCCTCGCTACATTGGACCCTTTCGCATTCTTGCCAAATGAGGAGAAGTTGCCTACCAACTGGAACTACCTCTGCACCTCTCCAGAGTCCATGATGTCTTCCACGTTTCTCAACTCAGGCGTTGCTTCTCGGATCCTATCCGTGGAGTGGACCACGAAACGCTTGATCTCCAAGATAATCTCGCATATCGAGAATATCCCGTTCGTATCCTTGATCAAGCCGAGTGTACCACTCGATGCCATAACATCGAGTTTCTCAAGGTTCAATGGTCACACCATTCCGAGAAAGAAGCCACTTGGGAAAGGGAGGATCGTCTTCGACTTGAGTACCCCACCTTCTTCCCGAAGGATCCTAAATCTCGGGACGAGATTTGTCTGAGTGGAGTGAGTTGTCACAACCTTAGTCAGTGCATGCCTTAGTGTGACTGCATCATGTTTACTTACTCAGAAACTTTGAAATGGGGATGACAGAACCCCCAACACCCCCTTAATCCAACCAAGGTTTACTAAAATCTTTTTCAATGAACCTAAAATGCCCTTCTAAAATGTTCATCATCTTTGCCTTGGTCTAGAACCTCTGACAAAAATGGTGCACAATTTTCTAGGACATCGTAAGGTCACTTGATTAAATCATATGTTATTTGCATTTGGACATTTAAATGCTATTAAATATTTTAAATGTTCAAATAATCATAAACTAAAATGTTTATTGTTGGATATATTCTAAACAGTGGGCATGGGCAGTTTCATGATTTTTGGAAGTGCCTAAGAATTTTTAGAAAAGCCACAAACTTACAGAAAGAAAAGAAAAATAGAAATAAAAGAAAAAGAAATTACCTGGCCAAACCCACAAGCCGGCCCACCTGGCGGCCTAGCACTGTGCTGGCCCACGCCAGCCAGCTGCTTCCTCCCGCCAGGCAGGCAGGGAGGTGAGCACTGGCGCGCCCGAGCTCGCCACGGCGCCAGCTGCTTGCTGCTCGAGCTGCTGGACGCGTGGATGACCTCCACGTCCTCGCCCCGACCCCCTCGACACCTCCATTCGCCCCCAGAGCCTCTCCCTCGCCCTCTCCACCCATGGCCGACGTAGCCGCACCACCGTCATAGCCGCGGCCACCGTCGTCTCCACGCCGCCTCGCCGTGTCCAGAACCTCCGCTGCCCTTTGCTTCATCGAGCAGACCGAGCCCCGAGCGCTCGTTCACCCCGAAGCCACCGCAACAACCTCGCTCGACCTCGCCGTTGCCGGAGATCCCCTTCGCCGTCATGCTCGCTCCAGCTCGTCCCCAACCTCGCCGCCTAGCTTGCTGTGACCACCATGAGCTCTTGCATCTCCCCCTCCTCTCTGTTCTCGCTGCCGTCCAGTGCAATGACCGCAATGAGCACCACCGCACGCGCCGCCGCCTGAGCTCGTTACCGACGTAGCTCCGGCCACCCAACGGCCTCACCACCATGTCCAACAACCTCACTACACCGCATAAACCACGTAGGAGTTGGCCCCAGGACTCCAGGACCACTGCAACGACGAGTTCGGCCTCGCTCGAACTCCGATAGCCCCAAAGCTCGTCGTCGGCGTTGTTTCCAGCGACCTTGAGCTCAACCACCACCATCCCTCAATGCAGCTTGCTCCCAGCTACTCGTAGGTGGCCTCCGCCGTCCATTTGGTCGCCGGAGGGCAAAACCCACACCCTCCGCCGCGTCTGGACGTCGCCGGTGGTTAAACGCCGGTGAGTCAACCCAGTTTGACCAGGGATTTGACCCCCCTGGGTCATTGACATGTGGGCCCTGCCCGTTAGTCAAACCTAGGTTAGTAGTTAAACTAATCCTAATTAGTTAATTAACTAATCGTGACACTGACTAGTGGGTCCCACTGGTCAGCTTTGACCTGGACCGCCCCAGTTAACTTGCTGACGCAGTAAGGCATTTTCTGGATTTATTCTTATTCAGGAAATTTCAGAAAATTGTGCTAACTTCAAAAATTCATAGAAATTAATCTGTAACTCCAAATGCAAAGTGTTATATATGAAAAATGATCAAAAAAATCCAATCTATCCATCTGTACTGGTTTCATGCATGTTTAAACAAGTTAACCTTGCTGTTTAGTGAAAAACATGATAAAGCACTATTTAAGATCAGAAAAATGGTTTGGGTTTGAATCTTTGGTTCAAAATAGCTCAAACCCATCTGGTTATAGTAGCATTAGCCCAACATACTCATATTGCCATGTCACATGCATGCATCATATTGCTGCATATTGTTTTGTATTGATTGTGTTACCGGTGCTCTCGATGGTAGGTTCTGTCCCAGAGGATTACTGTGAGTACACGATCGAAGGACAGTACCAGTCTGTAGACCTGCTAGGCAAGCAACCACCCATTTGATCATATTGATAAAATCCCATGTTCTCGCTCATGCTCTCATTTACTGCATTTAAGACAACTGCATTTCAAATTGCTGTGTCCTGCGGTAGTTGAACCCATTTCCTCTGCATGACCTGTCATTGCCACAGTAACTAGATGAAACCCACTAGCATGTGTAGGAGTTGATTGAGCCATGTTTGTGTTTCCTACCTTGCTATGCCTGCTATGCTTAGAGTCGTGTCAGGCCTGGTTCACCTGGGTGATGGGCTAGAGTGAAATGATCATGTCGGTAATGAGAGTGATGTGTTGAACATGATTTGCTAAAGGTATCGATGAGATGCCATGTAGGAGTACATGGTGGGTTGTTTCATTGGAACTGTCCTTAAGAATTGAGATCTGTATGTGTGATTTAAGAATCAGCTACTACCATGCATTGGGATCCTTAATTGACTCTCTCGGCTTCTTAACCACCCTAGTCCTCTATCCAGGAGTTGCAAGTAGTTTCTGGTGTTTGTAGTATACTGGAGGCCATGCATAGCGCTGACCCTCAGGGTGGACTGTGATGCGGTAGGTACGTGACACGGTGTACCCGACGCCCATTTGGTGTCTCGGGAACCCTACACACATCATTCGGGGCCGTATGTGGAAACCTCGGCCGGACTCCCTGCGGATGGAACCTAAATAGGCGATAAACCTGGACTAGAGACTTGAGTGTTTAGGCAGGCCATGGTCGACACGCTCGTTGGGCTTCCACTTGAAGGTTGCCGAGTACATGTTGTGTAAACGGCTATAAGTGGTGGAAGCGTGTGTGAAGAAGTACACCCCTATAGGGTTAACATCATCTATTCGAATAGCCGCGTCCATTGTAAAGGACTACTTGGTTGCCTATACAGTTCATAGACAAGTAAATGGAAACTACTAAAAGCCTCAAGACAAGTGTGAGTGCCTTGGATTGCCCTTCCGTAGGATGACGGGAGTGGATCCTCGATAGTGTATTGTTGTGGTGAGTAGTGGACTCGAGTGCGCAAAACAATTACAAGTTGGAGTCTTGTAAGATAGTTTAGACAAGAGTCAAAGATGGCTTGCTGCAATAACCCCACTATCCCTTTATTGATAATGTGCATGTAGGATCTGATGTAAGTCTTGCTGAGTACCTTTGTACTCATGTTTGCTTAATTACAATTGCAGAAGAGACTGCCGCTCCTTTTGATGGGTTTTACGTAGACCTTGACGTCGACGAGTAGCCTAAGGCCCAGGTGGTGATCCTGAGCACATGGAGGACCCTTGTAGGATAGATAGGCTTCCTCAAGGCTTTTTACTTTCTAGATGTCTGTACTCAGACTTGTTGCTTCCGCTTGTGATTTGTATGCTTGTATGACTTGACTGTCGGGTCGTGTGACCCCTATCTGTATGAATGATATGTATGGTTCTCTGGAGCCTTTTAAATAAAGTACTCGAGTTGTAGAGTTTTTTTGTGATGCCATGTTGTATTTGCACATATCGAGCATATTGTGTGTATGATTGAAATGCTTGGTATGTGTGGGATCTGACTACCTAGTTGTTTATCCTTGGTAGCCTCTCTTACCAGGAAATGTCTCCTAGTGCTTCCACTGAGCCAAGGTAGCTTGCTACTGCTCTGGGACACTTAGACTGGCCGGCATGTGTCCTTCTTCGTTAATGTGTCTTTCCCTTTGGGGAAATGCCACGTGATGTTTGTTTAAGTCGTGGTAGCTTGCTACGACTTGGGTTCATTCGCTGTTGATCGACACGTTCGTTGCTGGGTCGTGTATGCCTGTCCCCGTAAGTTAGCGCCACATTGGGTTCACGACTAGCCATGTCAGCCCGGGTTCTTTGTCATATGGATGCTAGCGACACTATCATATACGTGAGCCAAAAGGCGCAAACGGTCCCAGACCTCGTAAGGCGACACCCATGGGAATACCATGCGTGATGCCGCAAAGTGATATGAGGTGTTACATGCTAGATCGATGTGACTTAGGATCGGGGTCCTGACACATTATTCGCCATTTTCCTCTTGTTTTCCTCTCCCCCCACTTCTAAAATGATTTTTGAAAAGATTTGCCTTTTCTTCGCCCCTTTTCCGTTCGTCTTCCTCGCTTGCCTTTTGTGCTTGTCTGTTAGATTGGTTTGTTGCCACCATGTGTGAAATTGGGGAGGTTATTGATACGTGTCCAACATATCTATAATTTTTGACTATTTCGTGCTATTTTATTATCAATCTTGGATGTTTTATAATCATTATATAGTCATTTTATATCATTTTTTGGTACTAACCTATTGATATAGTGCCAAGTGCCAGTTGCAGTTTTCTGCATGTTTTTTTACATCGCAGGAAATCAATATCAGAAGGGGTCCAAATACCACGCCAATCTACGATGATTTTTTATGGACCAGAAGGAACATAATGGGCCCTGGCTGCACCTAGGGGGAGTCCCGAGGAGGGGACAACCCACCTGGGCACGCCAGGAGTCCCAGGCGCACCAGGGTGGGTTGCGCCCACCTCGGGTGCCCCCTGGACCGACTCTTGCTCTATAAATACCCCAATATTCCAGAAACCCTAGGGGAGTTGACGAACTTTTCATCCAGCCGCCGCAGAGTCCAGAACCACGAGATCCAATCTAGACACCATCACGGAGGGGTTCACCACTTCCATTGGTGCCTCTCCGATGATGAGTGAGTAGTTCTTTGTAGACCTTCGGGTCTGTAGTTAGTAGCTAGATGGCTTCCTCTCTCTCTCTTTATTACCAATACAATGATCTCTTGGAGATCCATATAATGTAAGTTCTTTTTGCGGTGTGTTTGTTGGGATCTGATGAACTTTGAGTTTATGATCAATTATACCTTTTTATATCCATGAAAGTTATTTGAGTTCTTTGATCTCTTATATGTGTGATCTCTTATACCTCATATTTCTTCTCCGATATTTGGGTTTTGTTTGGCCAACTTGATCTATTTATCTTGCAATGGGAAGAGGTGCCCGGTAGTGGGTTCAATCTTACGGTGCTTGATTCCAATGACAGAAAGGGAACCGACACGTATGTATCGTTGCTACTAAGGATAAAAAGACGGGATCCATATATGCCGCAACAGATAAACGGATCTTGTCTACATCATGTCATCGTTCTTATTGCAGTACTCTGTTTTTCCACGAACTTAATACACTAGATGCATGCTGGATAGCGGTTGATGTGTGGAGTAATAGTAGTAGATGTAGGCAGGAGTCGTTGTACTAATCTTGGACGTGATGCTTATGTAATGATCATTTCCTGGATATCGTCATGATTATTTGAAGTTCTATCAATTTCCCAACCGTAATTTGTTCACCCGCCGTTTGCTATTTTTCTCGAGAGAAGCCACTAGTGAAACCTACGGCCCCCGGGTCTTCTTTCTCATATATTTGCCTTGCGATCTACTTTTTCCTTGCGTTTATTTTCAGATCTATTAAACTAAAAAATACAAAAATACCTTACTGCAATTTATTTGTTTCGCGATCTATTTATCATATCTACAAATTTACCTCACTTCCTTTGCCTATCTTGAGGCGTCGTACCCCAAAAGGGATTGACAACCCCTTTAACATGTCGGGTTGCGAGGTGTTGTTCTTTGTGTGCAGGGGCTATTTACGTTGTGTTGCTTGGTTCTCCTACTGGTTCGATAACCTTGGTTTCATATCTGAGGGAAATACGTACCACCGCGGTGCTCCATCATCCCTTCCTCTTTGGGGAAAAAACCGACGTAGCTTCAAGCAACATCAAAAGGAATTTCTAGCGCCGTTGCCGGGGAGGATCTTTAACATAACCAGGTTCCTAATCGCAAATCTCATCTCCTTGCAATTTACATTATTTGCCTCTCGTTTTCCTCTCCCCCACTTCACACAAATTTGCCGTTTTATTCGCCTCTCTTTTTCCATTCGCTGTTTTCTTGCCGGATCTGTTTTTGCATGCACCCTTGTTTGGCGGTATGGATAGTTCTTCCTCTATTTCTTGCACTCCCACGGACGAGGTCCTCAACTTTAAACAAAGGGGAGGAGACAATTTAAAAGATGCTTGGTATAGAATTTGCATTGCTCATAATAGATCTATCCGTAAGCAATCTACTGTTTGTGCTTTTGAGTTGTTTTTATGTTGGCATCACCACTTGGTATAGATTCGTCCTTGATATAATTACCGGTGGAAATTTTTTAATGAGTCCTCCTTTTTATGCTCTTAATGCTATGGAAAATTTAGTAGGCTCACCACCTCTTATGGTTAATGAAACAATTTTGACTCCCGAGCATGTTATGGAAAGACTAGATGCTATTGAAAAGAAAATGCTCACTGAAGATCATATGGAAATTATATATAAAAAGATGCATAATTTTGCTACAAATCTTTGTTCAAAAGAAGGGGATATTTTTAAGTTGTTAAAATAGAGGAGTACCTTAATCCATGAAAGAATAGAAGAAAGTCCATCTCGGATTGATAAATTGGAAGAAATCTTTAGTAATCTAAGTTCTGCTTTTACTAACACTAAAATTGTTGAGGAAACTCCCGTAAAAAGTAAGAAATCTAGGAACAAGGGTGCATCTTCTAGTAATAATGATAAAGGAGACCTTAAGATGATTAGCATTCATCCGGATTTTGTTGAAGTAATAAGAGATCCTTTTTGTAAGAATAAACTATTTAAATTTACTCCAGGGAATATTGCTATTGAAGGTCTTTATGCTAAACCTTTGAAGGACTCTAAGTGTTTGATTGAAGAGTTGAACAAGGATGAAAAAACTTAGATCCTTGCTTTATGCCTAGCTAAGGGCGTAAAACTATAGCGCTTGTTGGGAGGCAACCACTGAATCAAATTTATTTTTGCTTTTTGTTTTCTGTTCTTGTGTGTTAACACAATTATGCTACTGGTATGATTGTGTTTTTTATGTTTTAGTTAGTGTTTGTGCCAAGTAAAGCCTTTAGGATCTTCCGGGGTGATAGTTGTTTGATCTTGCTGAGAAAGACAGAACCGTTGTGCTCATGAAAACAATTCTCATAAATCACAGAAAAGAAATTTTGCCCTGATTCTTTTTGTAGAAGATCAATATAAAAATTATTCTGGTCGTCCTAATTTGGTAGAATATTTTGAGTTACAGAAGTACTCTAAAGTTCCATATTACTACAGACTGTTCTGTTTTGACATATTCTGTTTTCTTTGTGTTGTGTGCTCATTTTGATGGCTCTATGGTTTTATTTGATGAGTTTTTGCCATAGACAAGTTGGAATACAGTAGATATAATACAAAAACAAAATAAGAATTGGTTTGACACAACACTTATAGTAGTGGTTTGCTTTCTTTTACTAACGGATCTCACAAGGGTTTTGTTGAGTTTTGTGAGATTGAAGTTTTCAAGTTTTGGGTTATCTTACGATGGATGAAAGAAGGATAAAAGAGCCTAAGCTGGGGATGCCCCGACATCCCAAGCTATTATCCAAGAATGAGCAACCAACCAAGCTTGGGGATGCCCCCGAGTGGCATCCCCTCTTTCTTCTAATGACCATCGGTATTTTACTTGAGACTATATTTTTATTCGTCACATGTTAAGTGTTTTGCTTGGAGCGTATTATATGATCGGTGTCTTTGCTTGTTTTATTTTGTGTTTTACATAATCAATACTGTCTGGACACACCTATTTGAGAGAGCCAAAATTATGTCATGACTTGTTAGAATTGCTCTCTATGCTTCACTTAAATTTTTATGAGCAATGGACTTGCTCTAGTGCTTCACTTATATCTTTTTGAGCACGGTGTGCTTAGTATTTTTGAAGAAATGCTCTCTTGCTTCACTTAGATTTATTTGAGAGTTAGTAAAATTTTGAAGAGATTCTATCTTTCTTTGCTTAAATTATTTTGAGAGAAAGAAAATATGCTATGCTCATGATCTTCACTTATATTTGTTTGAGCTTACGAAAATCAACACATGAAAATTAGTCCCAAAGTGATAGATATCCAAGAAAGATGAAGAAAGAAAATGAAAAAAATATATGTCATGAAGATCATTGGACAAAATAAACTTGATTCCTAGTAATAGTTTTGAGATATGATGATGTGATATGTGAGTCATGTTGGTGAATAATTGTGCGCTAGTAGGAATATTGGTGTTAAGGTTTGTGAGTCCCTATGCATGCACGAAACTCAATAATCATGCAATGAAAGTTATATCCTACTTATGGTGCATTATTCGGTGTTAATTATGCTTAATGCTTGCTTATGAGATTATTTGTTTCTTGGTTGGTCGCTTCTCAATCTTTTTGCTACCCTTCATTCTGCACCAAGTATGACCTCTACTTGTGCATCCAAAATCCTTTAAACCAATTTTGCCACATGAGTCTACTATATCTACCTATATGCGGTATTCTTTTGCTGTTCTAAGCAAATTTGCATGTGCCGTCTCTAATTTTCAAAATGAACTTCTCTTTTGTGTGTTTGTTTCGCTCGCGGAACGGTAACGGGTAGCTAATATTTGCCATGCTAGATGTGTTATTCTCATGATGAGTGTTTATTCACTTGTCATTGCACGAGAGTAAGGAAAAGGTATTAGGGATGCCTAGTCCCGAAATGCAAAAATGAATTTACTTTATGTTGTCAAATAATAAATTCCTTGGAAAGTGTTGGTATGGAGGGCACCCGTGGATACGGTTAGCCATGGAAAGTGAAAGTTATGGTGGAAAAAGGAATGAACTTTATTTTCTGTTTGGGAACCGCCTATGATATCTCTAGCATGGAAAGTGTTGGGATGCTCCAAGTCGTTTTTGTTGGTGGGATGGATACAACTCCCAAAATGTTTTTTATCTCTAATTTTTTCGCTTTGAGCTCTAGCACCTCTACAAATCACTACTTCCCTCCGTGAAGGGCTTTTCTTTTAATTTATGCAATTTTTATTTTCTGAAATTGAGTCTCCATCCTCTCTTATAAAAGCACCAACTGGGGGACAATATGATCATACTTAAGTATTGGTTGTAGCTAATATTTGAGCGTGTTTCATGAATGGATCAATGTTTGAGCAAGATGGGCTAGGGATAACTTGTTTTAGCATTGATATTTTGAAAGACATGGTTGCTTGTTGATATGCTTGAGTATCTAAATTATTATGTCAAACTAGACTATTGCTTTGAATCACATAAAAGTCCAAATGTCCATGCTATGAAGAAAGGAATATGATATGACATGATAAACAGCACTCCACATCAAAAATTCTGTTTTATCACTTACCTACTCGAGGACGAGCAGGAGTTAAGCTTGGGGATGCTGATACATCTCCAACATATCTATAATTTTTGACTGTTCTGTGCTATTTTATTATCAATCTTGGATGTTTTATAATCATTATATAGTCATTTTATATCATTTCTTGGTACTAACCTATTGACATAGTGCCAAGTGCCAGTTGTTGTTTTCTGCATGTTTTTTTACATCGTAGGAAATCAATGTCAGAAGGGGTCGAAATACCATGCCAATTTACAATGATTTTTTATGGACCAGAAGGAACACAATAGGCCCTAGTTGCACCTGGGGGGAGTCCCGAGGAGGGGACAACCCACCTGGGCGCGCCAGGAGGCCCAGGCGCGCCCAAGTGGGTTGTGCCCACCTCGAGTGCCCCCTGGACCGACTCTTTGCTCTATAAATACCCCAATATTCCAGAAACCCTAGGGGAGTCGACGAAATTTTCATCCAGCCGCCGCAGAGTCCTGAACCACGAGATCCAATCTAGACACCATCACGGAGGGGTTCACCACTTCCATTGGTGCCTCTCCAATGATGCGTGAGTAGTTCTTTGTAGACCTTCGGCTCCGTAGTTAGTAGCTAGATGGCTTCTTCTCTATCTCTCTCTCTCTCTCTTGATCATCAATACAATGATCTCTTGGAGATCCATATGATGTAAGTACTTTTTGCGATGTGTTTGTTGGGATCTGATGAACTTCGAGTTTATGATCAGTTATACCGTTTTATATCCATGAAAGTTATTTGAGTTCTTTGATCACTTATTTGCGTGATCTCTTATAGCCACGTGTTTCTTCTTCGATATTTGGTTTTTATTTGGCCAACTTGATCTATTTATCATGCAATGGGAAGAGGTGCCCGGTAGTGGGTTCGATCTTACGGTGCTTGATCCCAGTGACAGAAAGGGATCCAACACATATGTATTGATAAAAAGACGGGATCCATATCTGCCGCAATAGATAAACGGATCTTGTCTACATCATGTCATCGTTCTTATTGCATTAGTCCGGTTTTCCATGAACTTAATACACTAGAGCCATGATGGATAGCGGTCGATGTGTGGAGTAATAGTAGTAGATGCAGACAGGAGTCGGTCTACTAATCTTGGATGTGATGCCTATGTAATGATCATTGCCTAGATAGTGTCATGATTATTTGAAGTTCTATCAATTGCTCAATAGTAATTTGTTCACCCACCGTTTGCTATTTTTCTCAAGAGAAGCCACTAGTGAAACCTACGGCGCCCGGGTCTTCTTTCTCATATATTTGCCTTGTGATCTACTTTCTCCTTGCGTTTATTTTCAGATCTATTAAACCAAAAAAAATACAAAAATACCTTGTTGCAATTTATTTTTTCCGCAATATATTTATCCTATCTACAAGTTTACCTCACGTCCTTTGCCTATCTTGAGGCGCCGTACCCCGAAAGGGATTGACAACCCCTTTAACACGTCGGGTTGCGAGGTGTTGTTCTTTGTGTGCAGGGGTTGTTTACGTTGTGTTGCTTGGTTCTCCTACTGGTTCGATAACCTTGGTTTCATATCTGAGGGAAATACCTACCACCGCTGTGCTGCATCATCCCTTCCTCTTTGGGGAAAAAACCGACGTAGCTTCAAGTGACATCAGTTATTGTTGAAAAGGATAGTAGTAACAATGGGGGGAATTTTGATGCTTTTGCTAATACTAATCCCCATGAGGAACCCATTATTTTGCACACTAAAAAGTTCCACTTTGGTAGCGGCAATATTATTGGGAAAGGGATTATTCAAGATTTCTTTACTTGTGCTGGTGCTTTACCCACTGTGGGTGGATCTATTTTCCATAAAACTAGTAGTCTTGCGGATGCTATGTCTTTGCTCGTAGTTGAACTTGAAAGACAATTTGTTCACATGCATCCATCCATACAAAGGATTTTTCTAGAGTTTTCTAATATTGAGCATTCTTCTGTTAAGCATGTAGCTACCATCTTTCTAGCACATGAATTTAGATTTATAATAAAAGAGGCTAGTGAAAATTTTGCGCATTATAGGGTAGACGTTGGCCGTCCTCCCATATAAGCAATTCTCTTTAACCAAGAAGACGTATTGCGCTTATGATCCTTAGATCATGTTGCTTATAATTAAAATTTAAGAAAGAGGGTCCCTACCGATGTTCTAGTTGATAGGATTTCTGAGCTTAATGATGATTTGGCTATTCGGAACAACGGGTTGGGTTTTTCTCTTGAACAAAAGCTCATGACTTTTTGCCAAAATAAAATCTACAATGATGAGTTGGTTGTACAATATGAAGGGCCAAAGGAGGAACCAATTCCCCCCGAGCTTGATCTTGGGGATTTTTGTCCCATTAAATTTAGCCCTTTTGATTCCTTTTGCTTGCCACAAAGAAAACTTGCTGCTGAACATACAGAGTATGAGATGAGTTTTCGAGATTTGCCTTATCACAGTACTTAGATCTATTCGCATTTTTATGCCTGGCTAAGGGCGTTAAACAATAACGCTTGTTGGGAGGCAACCCAATTTTTTTTACTTTGCTTCATGTTCCTATTTAGTAGTAAATAATTCATCTAGCCTCTGGTTAGACGTGGTTTTATGTTTTAGTTAGTGTTTGTGCCAAGTTAAACCTTTAGGATAGCTTAGGGCGATAGTTGTGTTGATCTGGCTGAAAAACAGAAACTTTTGCACCTAGGAAAATAATTTCCAAAATTCACAGAAGCGTGCTTTTGATCTGATTCTTTTTGCTCTAGATTGTTACATAAATTTCTTAGGTCGTCCTAAGTTTTCAGAATTTTTGGAGTTACAGAAGTATTCGAGAGTTACAGATTGCTACAGACTGTTCTGCTTTTGACAGATTCTGTTTTTTGCGTGTCGTTTGCTTATTTTGATGAATCTATGTGTAGTATCGGGGGGTATGGACCATGGAAAAGTTGGAATACAGTAGATATTACACCAATATAAATAAAGAATGAGTTTTCAACATTATCTTAAAGTGGTGATTTATTTTTTTATACTAACATAGCTCGTGGGATTTTCTGTTGAGTTTTGTGTTGTGAAGTTTTCAAGTTTTTGGTAAGGATTTGATGGACTATGGAATTAGGAGTGGCAAGAGACTAAGCTTGGGGATGCCCAAGGCACCCCAAGGTAATATTCAAGGACAACCAAAAGCCTAAGCTTGGGGATGCCCCGGAAGGCATCCCCTCTTTCGTCTTCGTCTATCGGTAACTTTACTTGAGGCTATATTTTTATTCACCGCAAGATATGTGTTTTGCTTGGAGCGTCTTGTATGATTTGAGTCTTTGATTTTTAGTTTACCACAAACATCCTTTCTGTACACACCTTTTGGGAGAGACACACATGAATCTTGTTTTATTAGAATACTCTATGTGCTTCACTTATATCTTTTGAGCCAGGCAATATTGCTCTAGTACTTCACTTATATATTTTTAGAGCATGGCGGTAGCTTTATTTTATAGAAATTTATGAACTCTCTTGCTTCACTTATATATTTTTGAGAGACTTTTAGAACAACATGGTAATTTGCTTTGGTTATAAATTTAGTCCTAATATGATAGGCATCCAAGAGGGATATAATAAAAACTTCCATATAAAGTGCGTTGAATACTATGAGAAGTTTGATTCTTTATGATTTTTTGAGATATGAAGATGATGATATTAGAGTCATGATAGTGGAGTAATTGTGAATTTGAGAAATACTTGTGTTGAGGTTTGTGAGTCCCGTAGCATGCACGTATGGTGAACCATTGTGTAAAGAAGTTGGAGCATGAAGTATTTATTGATTGTCTTCCTTATGAGTGGCGGTCGGGGACAAGCGATGGTCTTTTCCTACAAATCTATCCCCCTCGGAGCATGCGCATAGTACTTTGTTCTATGACTAATAGATTTTTGCAATAAGTATGTGAGTTCTTTATGACTAATGTTGAGTCCATGGATTATACGCACTCTCACCCTTCCACCATTGCTAGCCTCTCTTGTGCCGCACATCTTTTGCCGGTACCATACACCCACCATATATCTTCCTCAAAACAGTCACCATACCTACCTATTATGGCATTTCCATAGCCATTCCGAGATATATTTCCATGCAACTTTCCACCGTTCCATTTATTATGACACGCTTCATCATTGTCATATTGCTTTGCATGATCATGTTAGTTGACATTCTATTTTGGCAAAGCCACCATTCATAATTCTTTCATACATGTCACTCTTGAGTCATTCCACATCCCGGTACACCGCCGGAGGCATTCACATAGAGTTCATATTTTTTCTAAGTATTGAGTTGTAATTCTTGAGTTGTAAGTAAATAAAGTGTGATGATCTTCATTATTAGAGCATTGTCCCATGTCAGGAAAGGATGATGGAGTCTATGCTTCCCCCACTAGTCGAGATGAGACTCTTGAAAAAAAAGAGGCCATAAAACATGAGAAAGGCCCAACAAAAAATAAAAAATATGAAGAAAAGAGAGAATGGGCAATGTTACTATCCTTTTTCCACACTTGTGCTTCAAAGTAGCACCATGATTTTCATGATAGAGAGTCTCCTATTTTGTCACTTTCATATACTAGTGGGAATTTTTCATTATAGAACTTGGCTTGTATATTCCAATGATGGGCTTCCTCAAATGCCCTAGGTCTTCATGAGCAAGCAAGTTGGATGCACACCCACTTAGTTTCTTTTTGAGCTTTCATACACTTATAGCTCTAGTGCATCCATTGCATGGCAATCCCTACTCACTCACATTGATATCTATTAATGGGCATCTCCATAGCCCGTTGATACGCCTAGTTTATGTGATACTATCTCCCTCCTTTTTGTCTTCTCCACAACCACCATATTCTCTTCCACCATAGTGCTATGTCCATGGCTCACGCTCATGTATTGCATGAAGATTGAAAAGGTTTGAGAACATCAAAGTATGAAACAATTGCTTGGCTTGTCATCGGGGTTGTGCATGATTTAAATATTTTGTGTGATGAAGATGGAGCATAGCCAGACTATATGATTTTGTAGGGATAGCTTTCTTTGGCCATGTTAGTTTGAGAAGACATAATTGCCTTGTTAGTATGCTTGAAGTATTATTGTTTTTATGTCAATATTAAAAAAAATTTGAATCTTTCAGATCTGAACATTCATGCCACAATAAATAGAATTACATGGATAAATATGTTAGGTAGCATTCCACATCAAAAAATTCTGTTTTTATCATTTACCTACTCGAGGACGAGCAGAAATTAAGCTTGGGGATGCTTGATACATCTCCAACATATCTATATTTTTGATTGTTCCATGCTATTATATTATCTGTTTTGGATGTTTTATATGCATTTATATGTTGTTTTATATTATTTTTGGGACTAACCTATTAACCTAGAGCCCAGTGCCAGCTTCTGTTTTTTTGCCTGTTTTAGAGTTTCACAGAAAAGGAATACCAAACGGAGTCCAAAGGGAATGAAACTTTCGCGATGATCTTTCTTGGACCATAAGCAAACTAAGAGACTTGGAGATGAAGTCGGAGACTCAACGAGGTGACCACGAGGGTGGAGGGCGCGCCCCTACCTCGTGGGCCCCTCAGAGCTCTCTTGACCTAATTCTTTCGCCTATATATACTCTTATACCCAAAAACCATCAGGGAGAGCCACAAAAACACTTTTCCACCGCCGCAACCTTCTGTACCCATGGGATCCCATCTAGGGGACTTTTTTGGTGTCCTGCCGGAGGGGGATTCGATCATGGAGGGCTTCTACATCAACACCGTTGCCCTTACGATGAAGCATAAGTAGTTTACCCCAGACCTACGGGTCCATAGCTAGTAGCTAGATGGCTTCTTCTCTCTCTTTGATTCTCAATACCATGTTCTCCACAATGTTCTTGGAGATCTATTCGATGTAATATTCTTTTGCGGTGTATTTGCCGAGATCCAATGAATTGTGGATTTATGATAAGATTATCTATGAATGATATTTGAGTCTTCTCTGAATTCTTATATGCATGATTTGATATCTTTGCAATTCTCTTTGAATTATCGGTTTAGTTTGGCCTACTAGATTGGTTTTCTTGCAATGGAAGAAGTGCTTAGCTTTGGGTTCAATCTTGCGGTGTCCTTTCCCAGTGATAGTAGGGGCAGCAAGGCATGTATTGTATTGTTGCCATCGAGGATAAAAAGATGGGGTTTTCATCATATTGCTTGAGTTAATTCCTCTACATCAATTCATCTTACTTAATGCGTTACTCCGTTCTTTATGAACTTAATACTCTAGATGCGTGCTAGATAGCGGTCGATGTGTGGAGTAATAGTAGTAGATGCAAGAATTGTTTCGGTCTACTTGACACTAATGTGATGCCTATTTTCATGATCATTGCCTTAGATATCATCATAATTATGTGCTCTTCTATCAATTGTTCGGTAGTAATTTGTTCACCCACCGTAATATTTGCTATCTTGAGAGAAGCCACTAGTGAAACCTATGGCCCCCGGGTCTCTTTTGCATCACATTAAGTTCTCTTTTACATCATACTAGTTTCCGATCTACTATATTTTGCAATCTTTTACTTTTAGATCTATAGAACCAAAAATACCAAAAATATTTACTTTACCGTTTATCTATCTCTATCAGATCTCACTTTTGCAAGTAACCGTGAAGGGATTGACAACCCTTATCGTGTTGGGTGCAAGTTGTTGATTGTTTGTGCAGGTATTCGTGACTTGTGCGTATGTCTCCTACTGGATTGATACCTTGGTTCTCAAACTGAGGAAATACTTACTCTACTTTGCTGCATCACCCTTTCCTCTTCAAGGGAAAAACAATGCAAGCTCAAGAGGTAGCACTGCCCTCCACGGGGTTGCCAAGCCATAATGACCTTTAGGTTGCCGGACCACCTCCAGCGTCCCTTTGCTGCCGGATCCAGTGCCGACCTCTTTGGCCTCGAGTGCCTCGCCCCATGACAGCAATTACAGAACGGTTACGGGTGCTTCGCCCTTTACCATTGCCTGAGAGGTCATCCGTGACTTTTTTTGACCTTGTACCCTCTTTTCCCCCAATTCATCCCTAGACTATAAGTACCCCTCACCTAGCTTGTTCTAGAGGTTAGCGAAGTATTAGATAGACAAAGAGAGAGCTTTGCTCATCTTCCTCCTTGTCGGTGTCGTAACCGGCGGATCTCGGGTAGGGGGTCCCGAACTGTGCGTCTAGGCGGATGGTAACAGGAGACGAGGGACATGATGTTTTTACCCAGGTTCGGGCCCTCTTGATGGAGGTAAAACCCTACGTCCTTCTTGATTAATATTGATGATGTGGGTTACAAGAGTAGATCTACCACGAGATCAAGGAGGCTAAACCCTAGAAGCTAGCCTATGGTATGATTGTTCTTCGTCCTATGGACTAAAGCCATCCGGTTTATATAGACATCGGAGAGGGCTAGGGTTACACAGAGTCGGTTACAAAGGTAGGAGATCTACATATCCATATCGCCAAGCTTGCCTTCCACGCCAAGGAAAGTCCCATCCGGACACGGGACGAAGTCTTCAATCTTGTATCTTCATAGTCTTGGAGTCCGGCCGATGATGATAGTTCGGCTATCCGGACACCCCCTAGTTCGGGACTCCCTCAGTAGCCCCCGAACCAGGCTTCAATAACGACAAATCCGGCGCGTATGTTGTCTTCGGCGTTTGCAAGGCGGGTTCTTCTTCATGCTCCATGTGTTTGCCGGATAGTGTCCGGTTGCTTTATAAATGCTGCGCTCCTTGGCTTCCGCGTCCAATAATGGTATTCTTCCACGCGTCGCACGAATGCGAAAAGCCAGGGTATTTTTATGTTTTACCCCCTAGCTGCGCAAATAAGCTACCTATAAGAGAGGCGAGGATCCAGATCCAAATCACGTCATCCTCCTTCCGCAAGCACTCATCGAGGCGCATCTGACACCAAACCCATTCCAACATGGACAGTCGACGCGGCTCCTCTTCTCGCGCTCCCAGCCCTAAGCCAGGAGATTGGAGGAGATGCTCAGTCCCGCACAGCGAGTTAGTGACGCTCCAAGCAGAGGGATATCTTCCCCCGGCCTTCATGGTTCCGGTTCGAGCCGGACTGGCCACCTACAAAGGTGGGAAGCAGGCGGAGAGCGCCCCCAATCCCTCCAAAGGAGAGCGGGTGTGCTTCGTCTCCTACTTAATAAGGGGACTCGGATTTCCTATACATCCGTTTCTCCGGGGGCTCCTGGAGTTCTACGGACTCCAGCTTCATCACCTTACACCTGCCTCCATTTTGCACATCGCGGGCTTCGTAGCTCTGTGTGAGCTGTTCTTGGGCATTGAGCCCCATTTTGCGCTGTGGAAGAGGCTGTTTTGCCTCGTACCCCGCTCTCACGAGGGGTCGATATATCAAGTGGGCGGAGCCGAAATATGGCGCATCGCCGGGACCGGATACCTGTCCGGGACCCCGAAGAAGGCGTCCGAAGATTGGCCTTCGGAGTGGTTTTATATGGAGGACGCTCCGCTGCCGGATCCAGTCCGGATCGGCCTTCCGGAGTTCAGCAACGCTCCCCTGAAGAAACGCCTAAGTTGGCGCCCACGGAGCCCTCGACGAGAAGATGATAGTAGCGTCCATTACTTGATGGGCCGGATACGGCTGCTAGCCCATTCCGGATTAACCATGATCGGAGTCATGGCCACATGCATTATGCGTGGGGTGCAGCCGCTCCAATATAGGGGCCACCCCATGTGGGACTTCAACGGAGACGACGACGCCACCCGTCACGGCCGCAAGGGACCTGGCTCGGCCGACGATCTGGTGAAGATCCTGTCCGGCTTGTACAAGGGGGAGAAGGAGGACTTCCTCCGCACGAATCCTCTGAACGGATTTTCCATGAACAACCCTCGGAGCTGGGTAAGCGGTCGCATGCATATCTGAACCGTGCCTTTAAAGGCAATTGTCTTATTGTATGATTTTGACACAGGAACTGCGTCGGGATGTGGAGGGCATAAAAAGCCCAGCCCCACAACCCGAAGACCCAGAAAGGTCCCTTGATCCGGCCTCCGAAGAGGATCCGGACTTAGCGGTGGAACTGATCGACGGGGTGTACCACCAGCTCAGCATAGATAATGCTTTAGTCGCCATTATGGCTGACTACCCCGGTTTGTGTCCGGCTTCCCCGGTGAGTACGACCGAAGTCCTGGCGCCGTTACTTCTTTAATGCTTAGTTCTGACCACCGTGCACCAATGGTGTTCGACAGGAAGCGCCTTTACGGCAGGAAGTCGAGCCCGCGGCGACCGGCCAACAAGGGTCAGTCCGGCCCAGCAGGCGGAAGAGGAGTGCGACGCGAACTGAAACGTCGCCGCAACGGTACGGAGCACCGCTATTTTTTAAGGGAAGGATTCCCAGGAGGTATATTAATGCTCATAACTTTTCAGAAAGAGCGCTCGCCGGACAGTGTCCGGAGAGGTTGCCAATCAAGCCTCCGCCAGCCATGCTCCAACGCATGGCCCGGAAGGGGAGGCGAATACAAGGCATGAGTCGGACGCTCCTCCGACGGAGGATGCCGACAGGCTGTCCGCCACCCGGTCTGAGGTGGAGAGCGCCATGAATCACAGGCGTCGCCGGACAGTTCTTCGTGACGCGTGTTTCTCCCCGGAGGCGTTAAATGCCTTTGATGCGGGAAACGCGCACCTCCGTGCCGCTCAAGATGGGTTAACCAGAGCCACGGAGCAGTATGTGAAAGACATACGTGTAAGTAATTTTAATAGTTATATATGCCAGTAGCCCCCGAGACTTAAAATGGTTAAAATAACTGATTTAAGGATCAATTTTTATGCAGGATCTTACGGAGAAGAATACCCATCTGTCCCAGGAGCTCCAAGAGTGCAAGGCCCAACTTGAGGCCGCACTGGCCGCCACAGGGGGAGCCACAGAGACCCCCGCTGGTAAGACGTACTTTGAAAAGATAATTAATTAACAAAGTGCGGCGTGAATCTGACAATAATATTGCAGAGGGCGCCGGACTAGATCCGGACAAGCAACAGCTACTGCGTCAGCTAAAGGCTGGCGAGAGGGTGCTTATGAAGGTGCAGCAGGAGAGAAACAAGCTCCAAGATGCCCACACCCAGCTAGGAGAAGAGCTGAAAGGTGTTCGGGCCCAGCTGTCTGGCTCCTTGAAGGAGAATCAGCGACTTCGTCGCGGCATTTATAGTAAGTGCTTGAGCAAATTCCTTTGAAAAGAAGAATTCGGCGAGGAAGTCGTTTGACAGAAATATGTCTTTAGGTGTGCTCACAGGTCGCCCTGCGGAGGAAATGCCTGGGTCAACAGGTGACCAACTTCCCGAGCTGGTGCAATTGTTCGAACGTGTTCGGCAGGCGATGAGTGGCGTCGTTCAGGCTTTATGGCCATCCGTCTCCCTACCCGAGGGCCTTGGTGAGCTTGCTGAGAAGCTCCAGGGAGCACGGCGACGCCTCCATTTGTGGAAGATATCGGCCTGCCGTCAGGGCGCCAGGGAGGCCTGGGCCATGGTGAAGACGCGCTACCCGAAGGCTGACCCAAACCACATGGCCGAGGTCGGACCTGCGGGGCCTGATGGGAAGGAGATCCCTGTGAGCTTGATGTATGGCCAAGTAGAACTGGCCGCGAAATATTCCCAACAGGACTGTAAATTAGACAGCCTGTTAGATGGGATTGAGGAGGAGTACAATCAGTCGGTTTGACGATGTAATTTGAAATGACATGTAAGATGCCTTCTAGCCGGATTGTAGATCGTTTGTCTTTGCGGACCGTTTCGCTTCAACCTCGGGACCCAACAGTCCGGAGTGTGTCCGAATACCCCTACGGTTATAAAAGAACCGGGGCATGCATGGAGACAAGGCGTCGGGGTCATAATTGCTTTATCAGACAAGTGCCCAACTAGTTATGTTATATTACATGGTTAGTAAGAAACATCTTCCAGGGAGAATAGTTCCGTTAAGGGTTCCTTTCCCTGGGAGGCATGCCCTAAGGTGCAATGCCGGACTGCGAAAATAGCAGAAAAAGCATCTGGGGGCTTATAAATAAGTAAGTAATAAATCATCTTTCAAGTCACCGACCGAATATTCTCTTAAGAACGCTAGCTTTCGGCTTCACCCAGTCTGAGGTACACATCCGGCTGACCCGGCAGTAACAATCGCAGAGGTGCTCCCTTTACCTCCTAGCCGAACAATCGGGAACGTAGGGGTAAGCACAGGAGCCAGGCAACCCAGCTTGGCCAAAACTTAAGTCATATCGATGCATATAATGGTGAATAAAAGGTACATGCGGAAGTATGACACATGTATTGGGCGTGAAGCCCATATTAATAAGCTTCTGGTAAAGAAGCCCCCAGGTATAATGAGTGCTAGGAGCACATCAAGTGTGTGCGAACAAAGCGCAAATCAGCCTATAAAAGGTATTGAAAAAAAGTGGGAAGAAGGAGGGGGACAAGAGACAGTAAAAAATATAAAAAGGTGGACGGGGGAGTGAGACGAACTCTGAGTCCGGTGTTTAGGCGTAGAATCTTCGGAGACGGGCTGCGTTCCATGGGTTCGGCTCGAGTCGGTTGTCAGATGCTTTACGTAGACGGTATGCTCCGCCGGTCAGGACTTGGTCGATGATGAAGGGACCTTCCCACTTGGGCTTAAGTTTGTCCTTTTTCTTGTCCGGCAGGCGTAGAACGAGTTCGCCGACATTGTAAGTTTTGGCCCGTACTTCTCTGCTTTGATATCTTCGAGCCTGCTGCTGATAGAATGCGGAACGAGCCTTTGCCACGTCCCGCTCCTCCTCTAAGGCGTCCAAACTGTCCTGCCGATCCAACTCGGCTTCTCTTTCTTCGTACATGCGCACACGAGGTGAGTCATGAATTATATCGCAAGGCAGAACTGCCTCTGCGCCATACACCATGAAAAATGGTGTGAATCCAGTAGTTCGGTTTGGCGTGGTCCGCAGCCCCCAGAGTACGGAGTCGAGCTCCTCTACCCAGTGCGTGTTAGATTCCTTGAGGGACCGCACTAGTCTGGGTTTGATGCCGCTCATGATTAGACCATTTGCTCGCTCGACTTGACCGTTAGTTTGGGGGTGATAGACTGAAGCGTAATCGAGCTTGATGCCCATGTTTTTGCACCAGAGTTTAACCTCGTCGGCAGTGAAGTTCGTGCCGTTATCAGTGATGATGCTGTGGGGGACGCCAAAACGGTGTACTACCCCGGATAGGAAGTCTATCACCGGTCCGGATTCTGCCGTTTTAACCGGCTTGGCCTCAATCCATTTGGTGAATTTGTCCACCATGACCAATAAGTATTTGTGCTTGTGGGTTCCCCCTTTAAGGGGTCCAACCATGTCAAGCCCCCAGACCGCGAACGGCCAGGTAATGGGTATAGTTTTGAGGGCGGTGGGTGGCATGTGGCTCTGATTAGCAAAGAGCTGGCAACCGACGCATCGTTGGACTAAGTCCTGAGCATCTGCCCGGGCTGTCGGCCAATAAAATCCTGTACGGAAGGCCTTGCCTACGAGTGCCCGGGCTGCAGCGTGGTGCCCGCCGAGTCCGGCGTGAATTTCAGCCAGGAGATTCCGCCCCTCCTCTTCGGAGATACACCTTTGAAGGACTCCGGTTGTGCTTTTCTTATAAAGTTCTCCCTCATGGACCTTGTAGGCTTTAGATCGCCGAACTATGCAGCGGGCCTCATTTTGGTCTTCGGGAAGTTCCTGCCGAATTAAGTAGGCTAGGAATGGTTCTGTCCACGGGGCAATTACTGCCATTATTTCGTGAGCTGAAGGTGTTATTTCGTTGGCTGAGCCGCCGATTGTGTCAGAATGGTCTGAGTTCGGTGATGCAGCTGGCTCCGGATTGTTATTTCCGGACTCCTCTTCCCATAACACGGATGGCTTGAAGAGCCGTTCCAGGAAGATGTTTGGAGGGACGGCGTCTCGTTTCGCGCCGATGCGTGCTAACACGTCTGCTGCCTGGTTATTATCCCGGGCTACATGGTGGAATTCGAGTCCTTCGAACCGAGCTGACATTTTTAGGACGGCGTTGCGGTAAGCTGCCATTTTTGGATCTTTGGCATCAAAGTCTCCATTTACTTGGGATATTGCGAGGTTTGAATCCCCGCGCACCTCTAGGCGTTGAATGCCCATGGAGATTGCCATCCGGAGGCCATGTAGAAGGGCCTCGTATTCGGCTGCGTTATTGGAGTCCATGTACATTATTTGAAGTACGTATTGGATTGTGTCTCCAGTTGGGGACGTCAGGACGACGCCAGCCCCCAAGCCAGCCAACATTTTGGATCCGTCGAAATGCATGATCCAATTGGAGTATGCGCCGTACTCTTTAGGGAGTTCGGCTTCGGTCCATTCGGCGACGAAGTCGGCCAGAACCTGCGACTTTATAGCTCGCCGTGGTTTATAGGTTATGTCAAATGGTAAGAGCTCAATAGCCCATTTTGCAATCCTGCCCGTTGCGTCGCGATTGTTTATAATATCGTTGAGAGGTACTTCGGAGGCCACCGTTATGGAACACTCTTGAAAGTAGTGTCGCAGCTTCCGGGATGCCATGAACACCGCATATGCTATCTTTTGATAATGTGGGTACCGGGACTTGCATGGAGTTAGAACAGTGGATACGTAGTACACTGGTTTTTGAAGAGGGAATCTGTGCCCTTCTGTCTCTCGCTCGACGACGAGTACCGCGCTGACAACTTGATGTGTTGCTGCGATATATAATAACATAGGTTCGCCCAGGTTGGGCGCGGCCAGGACCGGATTTGTTGCCAGTATGGCCTTTATTTCTTCGAGTCCGGCTGTGGCAGCATCCGTCCATTCGAAATGTTCGGTGCGCCGGAGGAGGCGGTAGAGGGGCAGAGCCTTTTCTCCCAAACGGGAGATGAAGCGACTTAAGGCCGCTACGCATCCGGTTAGTTTTTGTATTTGCTTGAGGTCTTTTGGAATATCCAATTGTGACAGAGCTCGGATTTTGGCCGGGTTTGCTTCAATTCCTCTACCGGATACGATGAAGCCCAAGAGCTTTCCGGCTGGTACGCCGAAGACGCATTTTTCTGGATTGAGCTTAATGTCATATGCTCGGAGGTTGTCGAATGTCACCCTCAAGTCTTCTACTAGAGTTTCGACGTGTTTGGTCTTGACGACCACATCGTCTACGTATGCCTCTACTGTTTTGCCTATCTGGGTAGCCAGACATGTTTGAATCATGCGCTGATATGTTGCGCCGGCGTTTTTGAGTCCGAAGGGCATTGTGTTGAAGCAGAATGGCCCATATGGAGTAATGAATGCCGTTGCGGCCTGGTCTTTCTCCGCCATCTTGATTTGATGGTATCCGGAGTATGCGTCGAGGAAGCACAATGAATCGTGCCCTGCGGTAGCATCGATGATTTGGTCGATGCGAGGGAGGGGGAAAGGGTCCTTTGGACAGGCCTTGTTAAGGTCTTTAAAATCGACGCAGAGGCGCCAGGATTTGTCCTTTTTTGGTACCATTACTAGATTGGCTAGCCAGTCCGGATGTTTTATATCTCTGATGAATCCGGCTTCTAAGAGTTTGGCTAGCTCTTCTCCCATTGCCTGTCTTTTGGGTTCGGAAAATCGCCGAAGAGCTTGTTTGACCGGCTTGAATCCTTTTAGGATGTTTAGGCTGTGCTCTGCCAGCCTGCGTGGGATTCCTGGCATGTCTGAAGGGTGCCAGGCAAAAATGTCCCAATTTTCCCGAAGGAATTCTCGTAGTGCGGCTTCGACATCAGGACTTAATTGTGCCCCAATGGAGGCCGTCTTTGTGGGGTCCGTTGGATGGACCTGAAATTTGACTATTTCGTCTGCTGGTTTAAAAGAGGTGGACTTGGACCTCTTATCGAGTATCACATCGTCCCTATCCACCGTGGAGCGCAGCGTAGTTAGTTCCTCTGCCGCTAGGGCTTCGGACAATGCCTCTAGGGCCAGTGCGGCTGTCTTATTTTCAGCGCGGAGTGCTGTATCTGGATCACTGGCAAGAGTGATTATCCCATTGGGTCCGGGCATTTTGAGCTTCATGTACCCGTAGTGGGGTATAGCTTGGAAGATTGTGAATGCCTCTCGCCCTAACAAAGCGTGATATCCGCTGCCGAATGGGGCCACTTGGAACGTGACCTCCTCGGACCTGTAATTGTCCGGTGAGCCGAACACTACATCTAGTGTGATTTTTCCTGTGCAGCGTACTTCTCGACTAGGGATTATCCCTCTGAAGGTTGTGCTGCTTCGCTCGATGCGGCTCCAGTCAATATCCATTTTTTGAAGGGTTTCCTCGTAGATGAGGTTTAATCCGCTGCCGCCATCCATGAGTACCTTGGTAAGGCGAAAGCCGTCCACTATCGGACTGAGGACCAATGCGGCTGGTGCTCTAGCTGTTCGGAATTTAGGTTCGTCGCTGGCGTTGAAGGTGATAGCCGTGTCACTCCATGGATTTGCTGTTGCTACTTGGTAGACTTCGGCGAGGCCGCGGATTGTTCGTTTTCGCATGTTATTTGATGCGAAAGTCTCGAAGACTGTTAATACCGTACCGGTACTGCTGGGCTGTTTGCCCGGGGCTAAAAAGCCTTCGCCACTTTTGGCCACCTGCCGTAGTATCCAACATGCTCGAAGGCTGTGTGTTGGAGTGGCGCCCTCCGTACTGTGGATTTTGCAGGGTCCGTTGAGCCAGCCCTCCAGTACGGTTCCATGCCCTTTAGGGGGTCTTTGCTTTTTGGTTTTTAACCCAGGTGCTTGAGTATGGCGCACCCTTTTACTTCGGACTAGGGTTGTGGTCAAGGCCGGACTGTCCCAAAACCTAGTTTCGGTGTTCCTGGCACTCTCTACCGCACAGTATTTTTGTACGATAGTCGCTAGGTCGATGAAGCGTGTAACTTCGCGACGACTTATGGCGTTCATGATTCCCTTGTCCGTGCAATTGTTGCAGAAAATTGAAATCGCGCTTTCTTCGCAGCAGTCCTTTATCCTGTTCATAACCAGGAGGAATCTGGCCCAGTAATGATGTACTGTTTCATCGGGCTCTTGCCGTATTCGAGATAGATCGCTTATGTTTGGGTGGGCGGGTGGAATCAAGTTCGGAACCCCGCCCGATCTGAGGCTCAAAGGCCAAGAAGTTTCCGGATTTGGAAGCTTGACTTGCTGGATGCTTTCCAACGAATCTAGTCCGATGCCTGACTCTAAGTTCAGTATTTGATTAGCGTCCGTCCCTTCGCGGGAATCCGGCTTGGAGGGATCGGGAATCCGGACATAGTTGGTTTTCAACGTAGAAGAAGGGTTGCCGCATTGTTCCTCTACCACGACAACGTGGTGGGTGGCCTGAGGAGAGTTAATCTCTCTCAGATCGGGTTTAAGCCCAATCTGATCGTAGTCTGTAGCGACTCCCAGGGCGGCGATGCGATCCAAGAGCTCGTTTACAGAGGAGAGCTCAATCGGATCTAACTGCTCGGCGAATTCCGGGCTGACGTGAAGATCGCTTTTGATGACCTGAGAGGTCATCGTCGGAGCGGTGGCCGAACAGGCGGTCATAAGAAAACCACCTAGCCGGACAGTTTGGCCGGCGGCCAAAGCTCTCTTGACGACGGTGCCGTCTTTAAAGACGGGAGAAGGCATCCTTCCTGATCGCGACGGCACAGAGGAACTCTCAATGAAAGCACCAATGTCGGTGTCATAACCGGCGGATCTCGGGTAGGGGGTGTCCCGAACTGTGCGTCTAGGCGGATGGTAACAGGAGACGAGGGACACGATGTTTTTACCCAGGTTCGGGCCCTCTTGATGGAGGTAAAACCCTACGTCCTGCTTGATTAATATTGATGATGTGGGTTACAAGAGTAGATCTACCACGAGATCAAGGAGGCTAAACCCTATAAGCTAGCCTATGGTATGATTGTTGTTCGTCCTATGGACTAAAGCCATCCGGTTTATATAGACACCGGAGAGGGCTAGGGTTACATAGAGTCGGTTACAAAGGTAGGAGATCAACATATCCGTATCGCCAAGCTTGCCTTCCACGCCAAGGAAAGTCCCATCCGGACACGGGACGAAGTCTTCAATCTTGTATCTTCATAGTCTTGGAGTCCGGCCGATGATGATAGTTCGGCTATCCGGACACGCCCTAGTCCGGGACTCCCTCACTCCTCTTGGAGATCTAGACCTCCTCTTGGAGATCAAGCCCCTCCTCTTGGAGAAGTTCCTCTTGTGGATATCAATATCTCACCTAGTGGGAAGAACTTTTACCCTAGTCCAATTTTTCTTGAATTGTTCTTGTATGCTTGTGGATCTCATGTATGCTACTCTAGTGGATGTGTTATTTGCGTTTGTTTGAGTGATTTCCTCTCCTTGTGTTCTTGTGTGTTCATCACTTTTCCCCCTCCAAGAGGCCCCCCTAGGGTTTCACCCTACAACATCTTGGTATCATGAGCATGGTTGATTCACATCTTCGAGTACCATCCCCCATTTGCTAGCTTGATTTTGCTGTTTTTCGTTCTAATACGAAAATCCCCACAAAATAGCCCCAAAATGTTTTCTTGCAATTTGTTGATCTTGTGAGATTTGGTTGTTTTGGTCCATGTATTTGTTGTTTGGCAAGTTGATCTAGCGCCTACACCTTCGTCCCCACCCTTCCCACCATGAAATCCACCGAATTTGGCAATTTCCCAAAGATTTCCGCCCAAATCCGAGACCCCCGGGCACCCTCACCCCGTACCCCCGGGCTGTTTGCCCCTGACCACCCCGGGTACCTGCACCTCCGACCCCCGGGTGCCCGCACCCCCCCCCCGAAACAACCCAACTACACCACCATTTTGGCCATAACTTTCACCTCCCAAGTCCATTTTTCGTGTTCTTTAGCTTGTTTGGAAGCTCTTGACATACCCCATCCACATATATCATTACCACCACCATTTGCCCCCATAAAAAATTTCATCATAAAAGCATCCACCTTCTGCATTTGACCGATTTTGAGTTGCGGTTTCTATTTCCTAAGGTGTTTCGACTACTTAGGAACGTTGACATCGACATCACTGCCATTCATCATCGCCTCGGAGTCGTCATCGCCAACAATCTTCACCTTTGACACCGCTAACCATAAGCAAGGACAGTAACCTCGACGACACTTAGTTCATTTCCTTGCTTTTGCATTGATAACCTGAGCCATTTTGCGTCACTTACCCATCGAGACTAGCGAGTTGAGAATTGTCGGGCCACGCTATATTGTGCACTGTAGTGATCTTGCTATCATCATTGTGCCCTAAGTCCCTCCCGTGCATATCTTACATACTTGTCTCATATCATACTTGGCTCGCACATCAAGCATAGTAAAAAAAGATATAAAAGCTTTTAAGCAAAAGAGGAGAAACAAAGAGCTTGTAAGCAATAGCATTGAGCCATTTTGCATCGCTACATCATTTTGGTCACCACATACATAGCATAGTTGGGATTGAAGACGGCATGTTTCTCTCATAGGTTGGTGCACAAGCATATCTTGCCCATTTGAGCAATCGAGCTAGTGTCTCTCTAGCATCCATACAACAAGAGCATTTTCCATGGTTACACATGTTGAGCTCACTCCTTGGTTGTGTGGATCCCATCTATCTTCCGTGTGTGTGTTCCTAGTGATATTCTTGGGTTTGATATATTTGCTTTACTTGCAATTTTGTGTACCCTCTCAACCTTATTGATATCTGGACTAACATTTGCTTGAAATTTTTGTGCCATCGTCCTAACCAAGCTCCTCCATAAGCTTTACTTGTATAGGTGTGAGAAACAAACCCGATACCAATTCTCCTATTGTGGCATTACATTGAGCGATACTTGATACATCCCCAATCCTCGGAAAAGGTAACTTCGGTATTGTTCTCTCATTTTCCTACTCACCCCACTTGGTTATGATGGATAGGCTAAGTTCTTCGATGAACCCACTTTTCGAGGAGCAACGTGACGATCGCGACTATGTCACCAAGAACCACTTCTTCATTGCCCAATGAGCTCTACATCAAGAAAGTGAAGCTTTGGGTGAGCGCCTCGAGAAAATCGCCACCGAACTTCATCAATCGGAAGCAAGGAACCGCGACTACCTCGACGGCAAGCTCACCACACAAATGGAAGAATTCCGCAACATGACCGTGAGCCGCAGGTCTTCCTTAACCTCTTTGCCAAGACGGCGCCACTCAAGCCACTGCTCAGGTCGTCAATCTTTGGACTACTCGTCCTACGATGCAAGTCCTCCAAAACATCGCTTTCATCAACGTGACGATCCACAAGATCGCCAAGCTCAAGAAAATCCATTCCATGGCAATGGTTTGCAAGACCGAGTACGAGCACACAAAAGGGCGAGATGCCAAGCTCAAGATGCCAAGGACCAAGAGCAACCTCCACAAGTGCAATGTCAAGAATCTCAAGACGGTGATGCAATCCGATAAGCACAAGAGCACTGTGAAGTAAAAGCACTCGAAGAACAACGCACACTCCACGAGGCCACTAGAGCCGTCGACAAGCGCAACCGCCAAGTGCGCGAACAAGAAGACACACTTCATCAAGCACGACAAGAAGAAGCCGCTCGCTTGAAGAGCAATAAGAAAGGCGAAACCAAGCGCATATGCCCCGTCCTCCTCCACGAAAAGAACGACAACAACTGGAAGAAGTGCTTCAAGACCCTCAACCACGCCAAGAGCGACATTACGAGGAACAAGCATTTGAGGACCTTCCTCCATAGCAAGAGCGACATCACAACCACCACTATGATGAAGAACTACGCTATGGCAAGCTCAAGTTCACCATGCCCAAGTTCTCCGAAAGAAATGATCCTAAAGAATATCTCTCATGGGAATTGAAAGTGAACAAGATATTCCGTCTTCACAACTACGACAAGGAAAAGAAGATCGCCATGGCCTCCCTCGAGTTTCAAGACTACATCCTTATTTGGTGGGAACAAGTGATCGAGCGATGACAAGAAAGAGGCGAAACACGATTCACAACTTGGACACAAATGAAGGATGTAATGAGAGCTCGCTTCGTGCCTACACACTACACCCGTGATCTTTTCAAGAAGTTACAACTCCTCAAGCAAGGCACGAAGACGGTGGAAGAATACTACCAAGAAATGGAGATTGCCATGATAAGAGCCAATGTCAAGGAAGATGATGAGCAAACAATGGCATGCTTCTTGGATGGCCTCAACCACCCAATCAAGCGGATTGCCGACTTCCAAACCTACTACAACCTTCTCGAGCTAGTTCACCAAGCGACCAAGGCTGAGTGAAAAGTGAAAGATGACTTCAAATACACCAAGTACTCTTCATCTTCAAAGACCGATGGCTCCTACACTCAAGATCCCACGACTTCAGCACCTCCTACCTCAACTACATCATCACCAAGTACTGGCGACAAGTCAAGTTCCAAGCAAGTTACGCCTTCCTCAGCTCGATCGTCCTCCGGCAAGAACCTACAAATCCAATACTCCATCATATTCAGCGCCACCGAATGATCCCGTCAAGACAAGTTCTATCAAGTGCTTCACATGTGGTGGTCGTGGACACAAGTCATTTGAATGCACCAACAAGCGAACCATGATCTTCAACGATGATGGCACAGACGACTCCATGAGTGAACAAGAAATGGAAGCCCTTGAGCACGTGGCCATGCACTAGCGCATGAACAAAGATGAAGATGATCAAGTCTTTTGTGACAATGATTCAAGTCCCTCCCTTGTGGTCTCCAAGGTCTTGAGATCCAACACCGCCAAGAAGAAGACCAATGGTGCCATATCTTCCACACCAAGGCCATCATCAATAGGCGTTCCATGAAAGTCATTATCGACGGAGGAAGTTGCCACAACTTGGCAAGTGAAGAGCTATGTTCCAAGCTGAATTTTTTCAAGAAGAAGCATCCTCGTCCCTACGAGGTCCAATGGTTAAGCGACTCCCGCACTATTCAAGTGGAGCAATACGGTGCAAGTTTCCTTCAAGATTGGCGCCTACGAGGACACCTTGGAGTGCGACGTGGTTCCTATGTCTGTGTGCCATCTTCTCTTGGGAAGACCTTGGTAATTCGACCGCGGCGTCATCCACAACGGAAGAACAAACCACTATGGCTTCAAAATGAAGGGCAAGGAGTACTTGCTACGACCTATGTCACCAAGCCAAGTGACCGTCGACAAGCAAGCATCCACACATCATGGAGAGACTAGTGAGAGTGTGAAAGTGTGTTATATCGACTAGAGGAGGGGGGAGGGGGTGAATAGGCAATTTTTACAAATTCGTCACCAAGGAATTTCTAGGTGAAGAAATTCCTTAGCAACGACACACTATCAGCGGAATAAGTACTCATGTATAAGCATAACAGAGCAAAAACATAGTCATCTTGATGAAATGAAAACAAGGACAGAGTACAGATAGCGTGAAAACAGGATAAGCAGGCTGAAGACTATGTGACTGAAGAATTAGGATTGAGGAAATAGAGAAAGTCTTCAGTCAAAGTCTTCAAACAGTAATGATCAGGTTCATCAACACATGAATGTGGAAAATGAAAGGGTTGAGGAAATAGAATCAGTTGGCTTGGTGAAGACAGTGATTTGGTAGACCAGTTCCAACTGCTGTGACAATTGTACGTCTAGTTGGAGCGGCTTGGTATTTAAACCCGAGGACACACAGTCCTCACCGTATTCTCCTTGAGCTAAAGTCACACAGACCTCGCCCAATCACTCATGGTAAGTCTTCAGGTGAATTCCAAACCTTCACAGACTTGGTCACTCGGGGATCCACAATTCCTCCTGGATGCTCAGACCATGACGCCTAACCTTCTGGAGGATGCACAGTCCTCAAGGGTAACAAGTGTCGGTTCCACACAGGAACAATCTCTTCAGTGACGCTCAATCACTTTGGGTTGTAGGTGTTTGGGTTTTGGGTTTTTCCTCACTTGATGATTTTCGCTCAAAGTCCTCGGAGGATGGGATGCTCTCAATGACAAGTGTTAGTTTCTCTTGGAGCAGCCAACCGGCTAGTGGTTGTAGGGGGCGGCTATTTATAGCCTAGGGAGCACCATGACATAATAAGACATAAATGCCCTTCAATGATATGACTATTAGGTGGGTAGATATTTTGGGACAGTTGGCGCATAGCTCAACAACGGACGGATATTTGAGGTTCAAATTCCTCGGGGCTATCATGTTCCTCACTGTGTATGCAATCCACACTAGCGAATTCGTAACTCCTTAGTCAGAACAAATCCCTCAGAGACCAGAAGATCTTCGTCTCTGTCACTAAAGAAATTGACTGAACTGATATGAGATTTCCAATGGCTTCACTCGAAAGGATTGCGTAGGTGTAGGATTTTGAGATGAGCATCACTTGGAAATCACTTTCCTTAGTATTACCTCGACCCCCTTTAACAGCATGGTGTTTCCTATGACTCAACAAAGAGAAAATGAAACTATGAAAACAAAAGTATTCATGCTTCATAATCCTCGCATGAATATCCAAGTCTACAAGGTCACACCAATTTCTTCACTTCCAAAATCTTCAGGAGAACCAAAGTCTTCAGCTGAAGACATACATTTTTACGAGTTGACTTTCATTGTAAATATCAAACTCCTCATCGACTTATAGAGCATGTGTACACTTAAAAACACATTAGTCCCTTAACCTATAAGTCTTCAATACACCAAAATCTCTAAGGGGCACTAGATGCACTTACAAACTCCCCCTTTTTGGTGATTGATGACAAATAGGTTAAGTTTTCAATAGGGATAAACATATGAAGTATAAATGCTAATATTGAGGAATTTGATTGCAAGATATAGAAGAACTCCCCCTGAAGATGTGTATATTTGAGGAATTTGCTTTGAATAGCAAATGCACATTGTTGAGTAGAATCATGGAGATCTCCCCCTATATCTTGTAATTCATACACGCATTTGACATATAGTATGAAGAATTTGAAATGCATGATGAAATATGGTGTCTGACTTAATTTAGCATGCGTGCGTTAAGGTACTTGAGGAAATAAGCATGCAGAAAGCAGTCCAAAGCATCACAGCACCATAGGACTTAAGTTTACAACTCGGCAAATCAAACACTTCAGAAGAGTAAGAGTTGTAACTTAGCAAAAAAACGCCCATATAATAGACCCGCTTGAAGACTAACTCAAATTTCTCCCCTTTGTCATCAAATGACCAAAAGGGACGAAAATGAGGACTAACGCCCCTAAAGAATATCATCATGATGTCGATGGATGAGCGCCAGCGTTGTTGGGGTCGTCCATTGTTCTAGGGCCTACTGCAATGTCGTCCAAATCTTCAGCGTCTGTCTTGCACGATGAAGAATATGAACTGACGACCAGCTGAGGAACTTTGACCTTTTTGAATTTCTTCGAAGGTGGCTGTGACCAGTCAAAGTCCTGTTGGAAGTCCATCTTCTTGAGTTCATCATCGGTGTATAGATGCGAAAGAATAGCACAGGTGCGGTCGAAGACTTGATGCAAATAGTAGTGATTCTTCTTCATAAAATTTTGAGTGACAACCATGTTCTGAAGAATTGCACCAAACTGACGCTTGACCCACTTGTGATTTCTATCCACCTTCTGATGAAGACTTAGGAGCAACTCACGATCAGTCATCACACGCGGAGCAGTGGCTTGAGGATTTTGCTTTGAAGCATTTGCAGTAGTGTCATGAGTGGTAGAGTCATCATTGGTTGAGCAGGATGCAGCCTTGCGAAATTGACCATCCAGAGGACGAGTGCCTTCATCAATGATTGCAGCCTTGCCCTTCTCATCAGCTGAGGAAATAGTCTCTATGAGGACTTCAATTGGGGGCAAAAAGCTGAGATGATTCTGAAAGTCAGCCTTATAATGAATTGAAGACCTTGATATGATGAATTTCATGATCTAGGGAGCATAAGGCTTCAACTCAAAATGTGACAGAGCAGCATTGGCCAAAGTCCTCATGAAGAAATTGTGGTAGTTGATAGGAAACCATGCATGATGTTGAAAAGCAGATTCTTCATGATGCCAACAACCTCTTCTTCATCAGAGTTGTCGCCCTTGATTGGACTAAGGGTTTTGGCCAGAATGCGATAAATGGTTCTTGGCACATATAATAATTCCTTGACGAGGAATTGGGTCCTTGGAGCTTGGCCAGCCTTCAAAGGCTTCAATAGTACTTGCATCAGATGATTTGACAATTCTGGTTCCTCATAAAGCTTCAGAGCACCTTCAGTGGGAGGACTGACTAGGATGACATGAAGCAGTTCAGAGGCCGGAGCTTTGTAGTGAGTATTTTTAGCCATCCAGTCCAACACCAATGAATTCACATCATCTACATTTCCTGTGAGGTGCAAAGTAGCATAGAATTGAAGAATGAGTTCTTCATTCCAGTCGCAGATCTCAGAACAGAAGTTGAGCAAGCCAGTGTCATGAAGAACACTGAGGACAGGTTGAAAGAAGGGCAGTGATTCCATGTCCACATGAGGAAATTGCTCATGGTCAAACACTTTGTCCTTATCAAACAACAATGAGGAATAGAAATTCATTTGAGAGGCAATCCAAAAAGACTTGTGACGAAGTCGAGCAGAGTTGTATGGATTGAATGCAGAGAAGAAATGATGCTCAGCAAAGAAGTCATCAGCCTTGAACTTCTGCTTCTTTGTGTGAGGATTCTGTGGCTTGGGCTGAAGATTTGTAGTGGAAGTCTTCATAGCCTCTTGATGCACAGCCTCTGGAGCCTCAAACTGAGGAATTTCAGGAGCAGTTTCTTCTACGGTCTTGTTCTCCATTTCATCAGCACTGGTGGTTGGAACTTCTTCTGGAATAGAATTAAGTGAAGCTTGATGTTCATCAGAACCCGTATGAATTTCTTCAGTTTGCACAAGGGACTAAGGAATTTTCTGCAGAGGCATAGTCAGAGGAGAATTGGATGATGACTTTCCCAATAATCATCGTTCAGCACAGGAGTTGTAGACCCGATGTCCACATCCTCATCTTTAGCATCAATTTCTTCAATGTCCGCCTTTTCAGTAGTGAACTGAGGCATGGGAGATGATACCTGTAGTGGTGAAGGGATTGCATCCACTTTAATTTCTTCATCCAACTGCTCTGACGTAGCAACAGAGGAATTCTCTTCATCAATGTCATTAGCAATGACATATTCTTCTCCAAAGGGAACAATTTCCTTTATGGCATGCTTGACAGAGGAGCGACATCAATTGGATTCTCGAATGAGCTTGTCAAAGTCTTCACTTTCTTTGGAGCTGAAGACTCTGAGGCATCAGATGCTTTCCTTTTCTTCACAACTTCCCTTTCTGCAGCCTTTGTCTTCTTCACTTCTGATGCAGAAGGAAGCTGAGTGATTTTCATCTGTGATGACTTTGCAGGAGGAGCAGATGAAAGTGGCACAAATTCTTCAGGCGCAACTGATGCAGTTGCCCTGGCAGGTTTAGTTTCTTCAGACACAGTAGCAAACACTTCAACTGGCCTGGCTAGTTTGTCAGGCGCAACATTGGTGGTTGCCCTGGCAATTTCTTCAGAAGCTAGAATTTCATCATCAGCCCTGGCACTCTCAGTGTCATCAACAGCCTGATTTTCATCAGCTATGCTGGCATGTTCTTTAGTGGGCTAAGCAGAAGCTTCACCCTGAGGAGTTTCTTATTGTGCATCAGCAGCAACATTGGTCTTGAAGCCTTTCGCCAGCTTGATGAATTTGACTTTGGCACCTAGCCAATCAGCACGGTATGAGTAAAATTCATCACTGAGAGCTTTGATCTCAGATTGAAGAGTCACAAGTTCTTCAATAGACATGTTTACAACATTTTTATTCAGAAAGTGCTCCTACTTGTACTGAGCTTTCTTCACTAACCTGACCTTACTAAATTTCCATTTTTCTTCAGCGATAAGGGCAGTCAACATGTGACTTTCTCCTGGTGAGAGGTTCAGATCAGGTAGAGGTGTGTTTGGATCTTTGTGCCATAGATCTATGAAATCCAGGATCTTCTTTGGATCCAGAAAAGTGGCACATCACTGCCTTTGGAACTAACGGCCCGGTTTTGGCGATCTCTAATGATTTCAGCAAGTTCATCATCATCAGCTTCATCACTACTTGAAGGAAATTCAAAGGTGACCTGCTTCTTGTGAGGACTTGGCCTTGAGCCGCGTCTAGTAGCATCCTTTGGGGTGCACGCGGGGATCACACCTCCTGCCTACCTACGTCTCGTCGCCTCGCAAGGATCTAAACTACACAAAGAACAACGCAAGGGACACAAGGTTTATACTAGTTCGGGACACCATTGTGGTGTAATACCCTATGTCTAGTTTGTCGTGTGGTAGATTGCCTCAGGGGCTGATGATGAACAATACAAGGGAAGAACAGCCTCGCGAGGGGCTATTCTTGGGCTGGTGTGATGAACTGGATGGGTGAGTTCAGTCGCCTCTTTCTCTCTCTCTAGTCTGCCCAAAATCTCGATGCCTCTCTCTATGGTGGCTAGCTCTATTTATAGAGGGAGGCCCTGGGCCTCTTCCCAAATATTGAGCGGGAAGGGCGCCAAAAATCGGCCATTTTGAAGGGAAACATCTAGTACACTTATCCTGACTAAAGTTGATCCTCGCCTGCCAAAGACTCTGATGATGACGCCTTCCTGGGCTCCACGATGACCTCCATCCTGCCATTCTGCTGGTCTTGGTCTTGTTGCACCGAAATGGTTGCCTTTGCTTGATACTCTTGCTTGCGCTTGACCCCTTTGCACTGAAGAGGAAACAAGGACTCTGTGCAGGCCGGCGCCCGCCTGGCGCCCGCCTGGCCTCGGTCGTCATGGCTTGCATCATGGGCACCTCGTGAGGTACCCTGCCTTGATCTCTCCGCCTCCTCACGAGCCTGCCTGACGAGGCTGTGCCCGAGGAAGCTTCATGTCGTCCCCTGCGAGGCTTGGCCCCTCGCGAGGGTCTTGAGTATGTGTCGATGAAGATGGGCCGTACTGGGCCACTCCCTGAGCCACACCGCATGGCCGCAGGCACGCAAGTCTGGGTACCTCCGTTCCCAGAACACCGACAAACCTGGGTAAACATTGTGTCCCTTGTTTCCTATTGCCATTAGCCTAAGACGCACAGATCGGGACCCCCTACCCGAGATCCACCGGTTTTGACACCGACATTGGTGCTTTCATTGAGAGTTCCTCTGTGTCATCGCTGCAAGGCTTGATGGCTCTTTTAATCGTCAACAACACGGTCCAGGGTGAGACTTTTCTCCCTGGACATATCTTCGTGTTCGGCGGCTTCGCACTGCGGGCCAATTCGCTTGGCCAATTGGAGCAGATCGACAGCTACGCCCCTGGCCACCAAGTTAGGTTCGGAAACCTGAATTACACGGCCGATATCCGCGGAGACTTGATCTTCTACGGGTTCGGGCCTGCCCAGGAGCGCCGGACAATCACGATAAGCACGGCTTAGACCTGCTGTCGGACAATGCTCGGGATATCACCCTGATACGTCCCCAACGTATCTATAATTTTTGATTGTTCCATGCTATTATATTACCCCTTTTGGATGTTTATGGGCTTTATTTTACACATTTATATCATTTTTGGGACTAACCTACTAACCGGAGGCCCAGCCCATCTTGCTGTTTTTTTGCCTATTTCAGTATTTCGATGTAAAGGAATATCAAACAGAGTCCAAACGGAATGAAACATTCAGGAGCGTGATTTTTGGAACGAACGTGATCCAGAGGACTTGGAGTGCAAGTCAAGAAGCAGCCGAGGCTCCCACGAGATAGGAGGGCGCGTCCCCCTGTAGGGCGCGCCCCCTGTCTCGTAGGCCCCTCGGGCGTCCACCGACGTACTTCTTCCTCCTATATAAGCCTACGTACCCCAAAAACATCCAGGGAGCAGACGAAACACAATTTCCACCACCATAACCTTCTGTATCCGTGAGATCTCATCTTGGAGCCTTCGTCGGCACTCTGCCGGAGGGGGAATCGACCGCGGAGGGCTTCTACATCAACATCCTTGCCCCTCCGATGAGTTGTGAGTAGTTTACCATAGACCTACGGGTCCATAGTTATTAGCTAGATGGCTTCTTCTCTCTTTTTTGGATATCAATACAATGTTCTCCCCCTCTCTTGTGGAGATCTATTCGATGTAAACTCTTTTTGCGGTGTGTTTGTCGAGATCCGATGAATTGTGGGTTTATGATCAAGTTTATCTATGAATAATATATGAATATTCTATGAATTCTTTTATGTATGATTGAGTTATCTTTGCAAGTCTCTTCGAATTATCAGTTTGGTTTGTCCTACTAGATTGACCTTTCTTGCCATGGGACAAGTGCTTGGCTTTGGGTTCAATCTTGCGGTGTCCTTACCCAGTGACAGAAAGGGTTGCAAAGCACGTATTGTATTGTTGCCATCGAGGATAACAAGATGGGGTTTATATCATATTGCTTGAGTTTATCCCTCTACATCATGTCATCTTGCTTAATGTGTTACTCTGTTCTTATGAACTTAATACTCTAGATGCAGGCAGGAGTCCGTCGATGTGTGGAGTAATAGTAGTAGATGCAGGCAGGAGTCAGTCTACTTGTTGCAGACGTGATTCCTATATACATGATCATGCCTAGATAATCTCATAATCATTCGCTTTTCTATCAATTGCTCGACAATAATTTGTTCACCCACCGTAATACTTATGCTATCTTGAGAGAAGCCACTAGTGAAACCTATGGCCCCAGGGTCTATCTCTTATCGTATTTGCTTCCAATCTACTTTTATTTGCATCTTTACTTTTTGCATCTATATTATAAAATACAAACATATATTTATCTTATCATATTATCTTTATTAGCTCTCACTTTCGCAAGTGGCCGTGAAGGGATTGACAACCCCTTTATTGCGTTGGTTGCGAGTTCTTTGTTTGTTTGTGTAGGTGCATGGGACTTTTGAGGAGCCTCCTACTGGATTGATAACTTGGTTCTCAAAAACTGAGGGAAATACTTATGCTACTATTGCTGCATCACCCTCTCCTCTTCGAGGAAAACCAACGCAAGCTCAAGACGTAGCCAGAAGGATTTCTGGCATCGTTGCCGGGGAGGTCTTTGCTCAAGTCAAGACATACCAAGTACCCATCACAAACCCATCTCCCTCGCATTTACATTATTTGCCATTTGCCTCTCGTTTTCCTCTCCCCCACTTCACCCTTGCCATTTTATTCGCCGTCTCTTTCCCATTCTCCCCCTCTTTCTTTCGCTTGCCTTTTGTTTGCTCGTGTGTTAGTTCGTTTTACTTGTCGTTATGGCTAGTCCTCCTATCCTTATTCTCACTCCCGAACAAGAAATTCTCAATTTTAAGCAAAGGGAGAGAGAAAATTTAAAAGATGCTTGGCATAGAATTTGCAATGCCCAATATAAAGCTACTAGGAAGCTTGCTACTTCCGTTCTTCTTCGCATTTTTTCTGTGGGCATTACCCCTTGGAATAGATGTGTTCTTGATATTGCTACCGGAGGTGATTTCATGAGTAGTCATACGTTTGGTGCTTATAATGCTATGTTAGATTTGTTTGGCCCACCACCTCTTTTGGTTAATGGAACGGTTTTAACTTTAGAACTTGTGATGCAACGGCTTGATATTATTGAAAATAAGATTGCCACTAGTGAGTTAATTGAAAATTTGGATAAAAAGATTCATAATCACATTACCCAGTTTGGATCTAGGGTTGGAGTTATTTTGAAAAATCTTAAAGAAAAAGAACCTATAGTCAATGAAAAAATAGATCTTGATTCTGAAAGAATTGGTAAACTTGAGGATATAATTACCAACTTAGGTTCCACGTTTTCTTCCATGAAAAACACTCCAAAACCCCCTACTAAAACTACCAAGTTTATTTATGTTCCTAAAAATAAGGGTGAATCTTCTAGTAAGGGAAACGCGGATCTCAAATCCATAAGTGTTCGTCCCAATTGTCTATCTATCGTTAAAGAACCTTTTGCTACCAATGAATTTCTTGAATTTTTGCCTAAAGGTTTAGCCATTGCTAAAAGGGGAGAGATCCCTAAATATCACAAGTGCTCTACTTATGAATTTAGTGCCAAAGATGGCACTCGTTAGATCTATCTTCGCTTTTATGCCTAGCTAGGGGCGTTAAACGATAGCGCTAGTTGAGAGGCAACCCAATTTTCTTTATGTTATTTGTTTTTTCTCCTGTTTAGTAATAAATCTTGCATCTACCTTCTGTTTAGATGTGTTTTTATCTTTTAATTAGTGTTTGTGCCAAGTAGAACCTATAGGATAACCTATGATGATAGTTGATTTGATTCTGCTGAAAAACAGAAACTTTGCGCACAGGAATATAATTTTGTTAAATCACAGGAATGTGATTTTGCGTTGATTCTTTTTCTGATGATTCAATAAATAAATTGTCCAGGACTTCCTATTTTTGTAGGATTTTTAGAGTTCCAGAAGTTTGCGTTAGTTACAGATTGCTACAGACTGTTCTGTTTTTGACAGATTCTGTTTTTCGTGTGTTGTTTGCTTATTTTGATGCATATATGGCTAGTAAAATAGTTTATAAACCATAGATAAGTTGTAATACAGTAAGTTTAACACCAAAATAAATAAATAATTAGTTCATTACAGTACCTTATGTGGTGGTTTTGTTTTCTTTCACTAACGGAGCTTATAAGATTTCCTGTTGAGTTTTGTGTTGTGAAGTTTTCAAGTTTTGGGTAAAGTTTTTATGGACTATGGAATAAAGGGTGGCAAGAGCCTAAGCTTGGGGATGCCCAAGGCACCCCAAGATATTCAATAATAGCCAAAAGCCTAAGCTTGGGGATGCCGCAGGAAGGCATCCCCTCTTTCGTCTTCGTTCATTGGTAACTTCACTTGGAGCTATATTTTTATTCACCACATGATATGTGTTTTGCTTGGAGTGTCGTGTATTAAATTAGTCTTTGCTTTTTAGTTTACCACAATCATCCTTGCTGGACACACCTTTTGGGATAAGCCTATTTGATTAGAATTTTCTAGAATACTCTATGTGCTTCACTTATATCTTTTGAGCTTGATAGTTTTTGCTCCAGTGCTTCACTTATATCTTTTAGTGCACGGTGGTGACTTATTTTTGAAGAAATTACTAGTCTCTCATGCTTCACTTATATTATTTTGAGAGTCTTTTAGAACAGCATGGTATTTGCTATGGTTGTAAAATTAGAATGGTAGGCATCCAAGTTGGGTATAATAAAAACTATCATAGGAAGTGAATTGGATGCTATGATCAATTTGATACTTGATAATTGTTTTGAGATATGGAGGTAGTGATATTAAAGTCATGCTAGTTGGGTGATTATGAATTTAAAGAATACTTGTGTTGAAGTTAGCAAGTCCCGTAGCATGCACGTATGGTTAAAGTTGTGTACAAATTTGAAACATGAAGTGTACCTAGCTTGTGCATCCTTATGAGTGGTGGTCGGGGACGAGCGATGGTCTTTTCCTACCAATCTACCCCCTAAGAGCATGCGCGTAGTACTTGATTTTTGATTACTTCTAAATTTTTGCAATAAGTATATGAGTTCTTTTGACTAATGCTGAGTCCATGGATTATACACACTTTTACCTTTCCGCCATTGCTAGCCTCTTCGGTACCGTGCATTGCCCTTTCTCACCTTGAGAGTTTTTTTTGAGGGATTCTCACCTTGAGAGTTGGTGCAAACTTCGCCGGTGCATCCAAACCCCGTGATACGATATGCTCTATCACACATAAACCTCCTTATATCTTCCTCAAAACAACCACCATACCTACCAATTATGGCATTTCCATAGCCATTCCAAGATATATTGCCATGCAACTTTCCACCGTTCCGTTTATCATCATCATGACATACTTTACTTTGATCATATTGCCATTGCATGATCATGTAGTTGACATCGTATTTGTGGAAAAGCCACAATGCATTTTTTTTCATACATGTCACTCTTGATTGATTGCACCATCCCGGTACTCCGCCGGAGGCATTCATATAGAGTCATATGTTGTTCTAGTTTCGAGTTGTAATTCTTATGTTGTAATCAATGGAAGTGTGATGATCATCATTATTAGAACATTGCCCAAAGAAAAAAATACAGAAAAGAAAAAAAGGCCAAAAAAAGAAAAGCCGAAGAAAAAAGGAAAAAAAAGAAAATAAATAAAAAGGGGCAATGTTACTATCTCTTTTTCCACACTTGTGCTCCAAAGTAGCACCTTGTTCTTCATGTAGTGAGTCTCATATATTGTGCTTCAAAGTAGCACCATGTTTTTCATATAGTGAGTCTCATAAGTTATCTTTTTCATACTAGTGGGAATTTTTCATTATAGAACTTGGCTTGTATATTCCTACGATGGGCTTCCTCAAATGCCCTAGGTCTTCGTGAGCAAGCAAGTTGGATGCACACCCACTAGTTTTCTTTTGTTGAGCATTCATTTATAGCTCTAGTGCATCCGTTGCATGGCAATCCCTACTCCTCATGTTGACATCAATTGATGGGCATCTCCATAGCCCGTTGATTATCCTCGTCAATGTGAGACTTTGTCCCTTTTTGTCTTCTCCACACAATCCCCATCATCATATTCTATTCCACCCATAGTGCTATATCCATGGCTCACGCTCATGTATTGCGTGAAGGTTGAAAAAGTTTGAGTTTATTTAAGTATGAAACAATTGCTTGGCTTGTCATCGGGGTATAGAAGTTGGGAACATCTTTGTGTGACTAAAATGAAGCATACGTAACTATATGATTTTGTAGGGATGAACTTTCTTTTGCCATGTTATTTTGAGAAGACATGATTACTTTGATTAGTATGCTTGAAGTGTTACTATTTCTTTTATCAATATGAACTTTTATTTTGAATCATTTGGATCTGAACATTCATGCCACAATAAAGAAAAATTACATTGAAAATTATGCTAGGTAGCATTCCACATCAAAAATTTCTTTTTTATCATTTACCTACTCGAGGACGAGCAGGAATTAAGCTTCGGGATGCTTGATATGTCTCCAACTTATCTATAATTTTTTATTGTTCCATGCTATTATATTACCCCTTTTGGATGTTTATGAGATTTATTTTACACATTTATATCATTTTTGGGACTAACCTACTAATCGGACGCCCAACCCATATTGCTGTTTTTTTTGCCTAGTTCAGTATTTCGAAGAAAAGGAATATCAAACGGAGTCCAAACAGAATGAAACCTTCGGGAGCGTGATTTTTGGAACGAACATGATCCAGAGGACTTGGAGTGCAAGTCAAGAAGCAGCCGAGGCTCCCACGAGATAGGAGGGCGCACCCCCTGTAGGGCGCGCCCCCCTGTCTCGTGGGCCCCTCGGGCGTCCACAGACGTACTTCTTCCTCCTATATAAGCCTACGTACCCCGAAAACATCCAGGGAGCAGACGAAACACAATTTCCACCAACGTAACCTTCTGTATCCACGAGATCTCATCTTGGAGCCTTAGCCGGCACTCTGCCGGAGGGGGAATCGACCACAGAGGGCTTCTACATCCACATCCTTGCCCCTCCGATGAGTTGTGAGTAGTTTACCACAGACCTACGGGTCCATAGTTATTAGCTAGATGGCTTCTTCTCTCTTTTTTGGATCTCAATACAATGTTCTCCCCCTCTCTTGTGGAGATCTATTCGATGTAAAATCTTTTTGCGGTGTGTTTGTCGAGATCCGATGAATTGTGGGTTTATGATCAAGTTTATCAATGAATAATATTTGAATCTTCTCTGGATTCTTTTATGTATGATTGAGTTATCTTTGCAAGTCTCTTCGAATTATCAGTTTGGTTTGGCCTACTAGATTGATCTTTCTTGCCATGGGAGAAGTGCTTAGCTTTGGATTCAAACTTGCGGTGTCCTTACCCAGTGACAGAAAGGGTTGCAAGGCACGTATTGTATTGTTGCCATCGAGGATAACAAGATGGGGTTTATATCATATTGCTTGAGTATATCCCTCTACATCATGCCATCTGTCTGAATGCGTTACTCTGTTCTTATGAACTTAATACTCTAGATGCAGGCAGGAGTCCGTCGATGTGTGGAGTAATAGTAGTAGATGCAGGCAGGAGTCGGTCTACTTTTTTCGGACGTGATGCCTATATACATGATCATGCCTAGATAATCTCATAAACATTCGCCTTTCTATCAATTGCTCGACAGTAATTTGTTCATCCACCGTAATACTTATGCTATCTTGAGAGAAGCCACTAGTGAAACCTATGGCCCCCGGGTCTATCTCTTATCATATTTGCTTCCAATCTACTTTTATTTGCATCTTTAGTTTTTGCATCTATATTATAAAATACTAAAAATATATTTATCTTATCATATTATCTTTTTTAGATCTCACTTTCGCAAGTGGCTGTGAAGGGATTGACAACCCCTTTATTGCGTTGGTTGCGAGTTCTTTGTTTGTTTGTGTAGGTGCATGGGCCTTTTGAGGAGCCTCCTACTGGATTGATACCTTGGTTCTCAAAAACTGAGGGAAATACTTACGCTACTATTGCTGCATCACCCTCTCCTCTTTGAGGAAAACCAACGCAAGCTCAAGACATAGCACACCCCTGCAGTAGCCCCGGACCTAAATGTGGAGCAGATTGCGTTGCCCAAGGATGGGTGGATGGACCCTGTCCCGTAGGCTGCACACTCATCGGCGGTAGAGCTGAACACAGGCCTCGCCTCCAAAGAAGCCTGTGACACCGGACCACCGGACTCGTATCCGGTTGAAGGTTCCAGTCCGCGCGCCTCCAAGCCTGCCGAATCTGGTTGGGCTCCGGTAATGGAGTTCACCACTGCGGATATCTTCTAGCACTCGCCGTTTGGCGACATGCTGAACTCTTTAAAGTCCCTCTCTTTGTTAGGAGACTCTCGGCCGAACTATATCCAGCTCGAATGGGAAGCAGGCGATGAAAGAATTTGTTGCCCACCCACCACCCACTTCATAGCCACTGTCGATGATGTATCAGACATGCCTGACTTCGACTCTGATGATACCGACGGTATGGACGTCGGCGCAGGAGACAATTCAGAATCACTGGGGCGCTGGACTGCCACCTCGTCATATGATATATACATGGTGGATACGCCTAAGGAGGACGGCAACAATCCGGAAGATAAAACCCCAGGCAAAAGCCAAAACGACGGTGCAGACGCCGCTCCAAGTCCAGCAACAACAAAAATAGCGACAAGAGCGTCAGAAAGATCGACACCCCAGTCAACTCCGAAGGTAACAACGACCATATGGACCCAGCAATGGAGCAGGATGAGAAAGGTCACGCCAAACACAGCTCGGAGCAGACACCCGATCACAATGATCCCGAGGGACGAATTTATCAAACCGCCCCGGGACAAGAACACGGTCCGGATGACGATGCATTCATCATCCCAGAAACACGCTTGGAACGAGATAACCTCCACAGAAGGCTCATGGCCACTGCAAGAATTCTAAAGAAGTAGAAGCAACGGCTAAAGGCCGCACAGGAAACGCTCAACCGCAGGTTGAATAAAGTGCTAGACACTGAACAAAAGTACGGCGACGATCGCCATACAAAGAGCTATCCAAAATGCAAGCTGCTACCAGAATTCGACGACGAGGCCGTTCCACCAAAGAACAACATGGCCAGGAGGCTGGACAAACCACTTCATAACCGCAACAGAGCAGCTACCGACGCCGCACACGATTTATGCGAGCTCTTGGATAAGAAAGCCGGCGCGGCTAGGTCCATCTACGGATCTAAAGGACACACCCTGGTGCAGGACTATGGTCACCAAAATGATCATACCGATCGGATACCAGTTCGGAATCAACACCGGACACAACAACAGCGGACGGCATGCCACAGCACGTCCAGATACAGGAGGGGTTGCTCACCCCCTATGCTTCACCGAAGAAGTACTGAACCACGAATTTCCATGGAGTTTTAAACCTGTGAACATAGAGGCATACGACGGAACGACAGACCCAGGGGTCTGGATCGAGGATTTTATCCTCCATGTACACATGGCTCGTGGGGATGACCTCCATGCCATCAAATACCTTTCCCTCAAGTTGAAGGGGCCAGCTCTCCACTAGTTGAAAAGCCTCCCCGAATATTCAATTGGAAGTTGGGAGGAACTCGAGGACGCTTTCAGGGCCAATTTTCAAGGGACTTATGTCCGGCCTCCGGATGCAGACGATTTAAGTCACATAATCCAACAGCCCGGAGAGTCCGCCCGCAAGCTTTGGAACAGATTCCTCACTAAGAAGAATAAAATTGTCGATTGTCCGGATGTCGAAGCCTTAGCGGCCTTCAAACACAGCATCCGAGACGAGTGGCTCGCCAGATACCTCGACCAAGAAAAGCCGAGGACAATGGCAGCCTTAACAAGCCTTATGACCCGCTTTTGCGCGGGTGAAGATAGTTGGTTGGCCCGTAAAGGCACCAGGGACCCAAGCACATCTGAAATAAGGGATGTCAATGGGAAGCCACGGCGCAATAAAAACAAACGTCAAAACAAGGAAGAGAGCCCGGACAACACAACGGTCAACGCCGGATTCAGGGGCTCTCGACCCGGTCAGCAAAAGAAGTCATTTAAAGGAAGCAAAGAGGGACCGTCCGGTCTGAACAGAGTCCTGGACAGGCTGTGCCAAATTCATGGCACCCCCGACAAACCTGTGAACCACACCCACAGAGAATGCTGGGTCTTGAAGCAGGCCGGCAAATTAAATGCCGAACACAAGGGAAGGGAAACACCAAGTGAAGATGAGGATGAGCCTCGCCAGCCGAACACTGGGGGACAGAAAAAATTGCCACCAGAGGTAAAAATAGTAAACATGATCCACGCGACCCACACATCCACGAGAAGGCACGAATGCGCGCTTAGTGACGCATACGCTATAGAGCCCGTCGTACCCAAACCTAACCACTGGTCGGCTTGTCCGATCACTTTCGATCACATGGACTGCCTGACTAGTATTCGGCACGGAGGATCAGATGCCTTGGTGCTTGACCCAATAATCGATGGATACCATTGCTACCTCTTGAGCACTGCGTTGGATTTCCCCGAAGAGGAGAGGATGATGCAGCAAAATAGCGTAAGTATTTCCCTCAGTTTTTGAGAACCAAGGTATCAATACAGTAGGAGACCACACACAATTCCCTCGTACCTACACAAAACGATAGCTACTCGCAACAAACGCGATTAGGGGTTGTCAATCCCTTCACGGTCACTTACGAGAGTGAGATCTGATAGAGATGATAAATGATATTTTAGGTATTTTTGATAGATAGATGCAAACTAAAAAGTAAAAGGCAAAGTAAAAATAAAGCGATAGAGATTGATATGATGAGAATAGACCCGGGGGCCATAGGTTTCACTAGTGGCTTCTCTCAAGAGCATAAATTTTCTGCGGTGGGTGAACAAATTATTGTTGACCAATTGACAGAATTGAGCATAGTTATGAGCATATCTAGGTAATGATCATGTATATAGGCATCATGTCCGAGACAAGTAGATCGAAACGATTCTGCATCTACTACTATTACTCCACTCATCGACCGCTATCCAGCATGCATCTAGAGTATTAAGTTAAAAATAGAGTAACACCTTAAGCAAGATGACATGATGTAGAGGGATAAATTCATGCAATATGATAAAAACCCCATCTTGTTATCCTCGATGGCAACAATACAATACGTGCCTTGCAACCCTTTCTGTCGCTGGGTAAGGACACCGCAAGATTGAAACCAAAGCTAAGCACTACTCCCATTGCAAGAACTACCAATCTAGTTGGCCAAACCAAAAAGGATAATTCGATGAGACTTGCAAAGATAACTCAATCATACATAAAAGAATTCAGAGAAGATTCAAATATTTTCCATAGATAATACTGGATCATAAACCCACAATTCATCGGTCTCAACAAACACACCGCAAAAAGAACATTACATCGAATAGATCTCCACAAGAGAGGGGGAGAACATTGTATTGAGACCCAAAAAGAGAGAAGAAGCCATCTAGCTACTAGCTATGGACCCGAAGGTCTGAAGTAAACTACTCACACTTCATCGGAGGGGCTATGGTGTTGATGTAGAAGCCCTCCGTGGTAGATGCCCCCTCCGGCGGAGCTCCAGAACAGGCCCCAAGATGGGATCTCATGGATACAGAAGGTTGCGGCGGTGGAATTAGGTTTTTGGCTCCTGTTCTGATCGTTTGGGGATACGTAGGTATATATAGGAGGAAGGAGTATGTCGGTGGAGCAGCAGGGGGCCCACGAGGTAGGGGGGCGCGCCCAGGGGGGCGCCCTCCACCCTCGTGACCGCCTTTGGCACTTCTTGGAGTAGGGTCCAAGTCTCTTGGATCATGTTCGGTGAGAAAATCACGTTCCCGAAGGTTTCATTCCGTTTGGACTCCGTTTGATATTCCGTTTCTTTGATACACTGAAATAGGCAAAAAAACAGCAATTCTGGGTTGGGCCTCCGGTTAATAGGTTAGTTCCAAAAATAATACAAAAGTGGAAAATAAAGCCCAATATAGTCCAAAACAGTAGATAAAGTAGCATGGAGCCATCAAAAATTATAGATACGTTGGAGACGTATTAGGCATCCCCAAGCTTAATTCCTGCTCGTCCTCGAGTAGGTAAATGATAAAAAAGAATTTTTGATGTGGAGTGATACTTTGGCATAATTTCAATGTAAATCTTCTTAATTGTGATATGAATATTCAGATCCGAAAGATTCAGGACAAAAGTTCATATTGACACAAAAATAATAATACTTCAAGCATACTAATCAAAGCAATCATGTCTTCTCAAAATAACATGGCAAAAGAAAGTTCATCCCTACAAAATCATATAGTTAGGCTATGCTTCATTTTCGTCACACAAAGATGTTCCCAACTTCTATAACCCCGATGACAAGCCAAGCAATTGTTTCATACTTAAATAATCTCAAACTTTTTCAACCTTCACGCAATACATGAGCGTGTGCCATGGATATAGCACTATGGGTGGAATAGAATATGATGATGGGGATTGTGTGGATAAGACAAAAAAGGAGAAAGTCTCACATTGACGAGGCTAATCAACGGGCTATGGAGATGCCCATCAATTGATGTCAACATGAGGAGTAGGGATTGCCATGCAACGGATGCACTAGAGCTATGAATGCTCAACAAAAGAAAACTAGTGGGTGTGCATCCAACTCGCTTGCTCATGAAGACCTAGGGCATTTGAGGAAGCCCATCGTAGGAATATACAAGCCAAGTTCTATAATGAAAGATTCCCACTAGTATACAAAGACAACTTATGAGACTCACTACATGAAGAACAAGGTGCTACTTTGAAGCACAATATATATGAGACTCACTACATGAAGAACAAAGTGCTACTTTGAAGCACAAGTGTGGAAAAAGAGATAGTAGCATTGCCCTTTTTTCTTTTTTTTCTGTTTTTCCCTTTTTTTGGGGCCTTTCTTTTTTTTTCTTTTGGCCTTTCTTCTTTTTTTTCTTTTTGGGCAATGCTCTAAAAATGATGATCATCATGCTTCTATTGATTACAACATAAGGATTACAACTCGAAACTTAGAACAAGATATGACTCTATATGAATGCCTCCTGCGGTGTACCAGGATGGTGCAATGAATCAAGAGTGACATGTATAAAAATAATGCATGGTGGCCTAGCCACAAATACAATGTCAACTACATGATCATGCAATGGCAATATGACAAAAGTAATGTATGTCATGATGATGATGGTGGAAGTTGCATGGCAATATATCTCGGAATGGCTATGGAAATGCCATAATAGGTAGGTATGGTGGCTGTTTTGAGGAAGATATAAGGAGGTTTATGTGTGATAGAGCGTATCGTATCACGGGGTTTGGATGCGCCGGCGAAGTTTGCACCAACTCTCAAGGTGAGAAAGGGCAATGCACGGTACCGAAGAGGCTAGCAAAGGCGGAAAGGTGAGAGTGCGTATAATCCATGGACTCAACATTAGTCAAAAGAACTCATATACTTATTGCAAAAATTTAGAAGCCATCAAAAATCAAGTACTACGCGCATGCTCCTAGGGGATAGATTGGTAGGAAAAGACCATCGCTCATCCCCGACCGCCACTCATAAGGATGCACAAGCCAGGTACACTTCATGTTTCAAATTTGTTACACAACTTTAACCATACGTGCATGCTACGGGACTTGCAAACTTCAACACAAGCATTTCTCAAATTCATAATCACCCAACTAGCACGACTTTGATATTATCACCTCCATATCTCAAAACAATTATCAACCATCAAACTTATCTTAGTATTCAATTCACTCAAAAGAAAGTTTCACATATCTTGAATACCAAGTATATTAACATTAGGCAAATTACCATGCTATTAATGACTCTCAAAATAATCTAAGTGAGGCATGAGAGATCAATAGTTTATTTAAAACAAATCCACCACCATGCTCTAAAAGATATAAGTGAAGCACTAGAGCAAAAATTATCACGCTCAAAAGATATAAGTGAAGTACCATGAGCAAAAACTATCAAGCTCAAAAGATATAAGTGAAGCACATAGAGTATTCTAACAAATTCCAATTCATGTATGGCTCTCTCAAAAGGTGTGTACAGCAAGGATGATTGTGGTAGACTAACAAGAAAAGACACAAATAATACAAGACGCTCCAAGCAAAACACATATCATGTGGTGAATAAAAATATAGCTCCAAGTAAATTACCGATGGAAGTGGACGAAAGAGGGGATGCCTTCCGAGGCATCCCCAAGCTTTGACTTTTTGGTGTCCTTGGATTATCTTGGGGGTGCCATGGGCATCCCCAAGCTTAGGCTCTTGCCACTCCTTGTTCCATAATCCATCAAAAGAATTCACCCAAAACTTGAAAACTTCACAACACAAAACTCAACAGAAATCTCGTGAGCTCCGTTAGAGAAAGAAAACAAAAGACTACTTCAAGGTACTGTAATGAACTCATTCTTTATTTATATTGGTGTTAAACCTACTGTATTACAACTTCTCTATGGATTATAAACTATTTTACTAGCCATAGATTCATCAAAATAAGCAAACAACACACGTAAAACAGAATCTGTCAAAAACAGAACAGTCTATAGCAATCTGTAACTAACGCAAACTTCTGGAACTCTAAAAATTCTAAAACAATAAGAAGTTCTGGAAAATTTGTTTACTGAACAGAAGCAACAACAATCAACGCAAAATCACGTTCCTATGATTTAACAAAATTATATTCGTGCGCGTAAAGTTTCTGTTTTTCAGCAAATCAAATCAACTATCATCGTAGGTTATCCTATAGGTTCTACTTGGCACAATCACTAACTAAAAGACAAAACCACATCCAAACAGAGGCTAGATGGATTATTTATTCCTAAACAGAAGCAAAAACAAAAAACACAGAATAAAATTGGGTTGCCTCCCAACAAGCGCTATCGTTTAACGCCCCTAGCTAGGCATAAAAGCAAGGATAGATCTAGGTATTGCCATCTTTGGTAGGCAATCCATAAGTGGCTCTCATAATAGATTCATATGGTAATTTTATTTTCTTTCTAGGGAAGTGTTCCATGCCCTTCTTAAGGGAAATTGGAATCTAATATTCCCTTCCTTCATATCAATATTTGCACCAATCGTTCTAAGGAAAGGTCTACCAAGAATAATAGGACATGAAGGATTGCAATCTATATCAAGAACGATAAAATCTACGGGCACATAATTCCTATTTGCAACAATAATAACATCATTAATTCTTCCCATAGGCTTTTTAATAGTGGAATCCGCAAGATGCAAGTTTAGAGAGCAATCGTCAAAATCATGGAAATCTAGCAAATCACACAAAGTTTTGGGAATAGTAGAGACACTAGCACCCAAATCACACAAAGCATGAAACTCATAATCTTTAATTTTAATTTTATAGTAGGTTCCCACTCATCATAGAGTTTTCTAGGGATAGAAACTTTCAACTCAAGTTTTTCTTCATAAGATTGCATCAAGGCATCAACAATGTGTTCGGTAAAGGCCTTATTTTGACTATAAGCATGAGGAGAATCTAGCACAGATTGCAACAATGAAATACAACCAATCAAAGAGCAATTTTCATAATTAAATTCCTTGAGATCCAAAATAGTGGGTTTAGCAACATCTCGGTTTTTATTTATTTAAATCCCACTTTCATCAATTTCATCATGAAGATATAGAAACTCCGAATTCTTAGAACGCCTTCTAGGTAAAGGAAGATCATATTCAGTTTCATCAAGATTCATATTGCAAAACAAAGATTTAATGGGGGACACATCAATAACTTTTAGATCTTCATCTTGATTTTCATAGGAATTGGAAGAACACGCTTTAATAAAGGCATCTTTGGAAGCACGCATCCTAGTGGTTCTTTCTTTGCACTCATCAATGGAAATTCTCATGGCTTTGAGAGACTCATTGATATCATGCTTAGGAGGAATAGATCTAAGCTTTAAAGAATCAATCTCAAGAGAAATTCTATCAACGTTCCTAGCCAAATCATCAACTTTAAGCAATTTCTCTTCAAGCAAAGCATTAAAATTCTTTTGCGAATTCATAAACTCTTTAACACTACTCTCAAATTCAGAGGGCATCTTATTAAAATTTCCATAAGAGTTGTTGTAGGAATTTCCATAATTATTAGAAGGATTACTAGGATAAGGCCTAGGATTAAAATTTCCTCTATACGCGTTGTTTCCAAAACTATTCCTACCAACAAAATTCACATCCATAGATTCATTATTATTCTCAAGCAAGGTAGACAAAGGCATATCATTGGGATCAAGAGGAGTATTTTTAGGAGCAAACATCTTCATAAGTTCATCCATCTTTTCACTCAAAACATTCATTTCTTCTATAGCATGCACTTTTTTACTAGAAGATCTTTCGGTGTGCCATTGAGAATAATTATCCATAATATTATCATGCAATTTTGTGGCATTTCCTAACGTAATTTCCATAAACTTGCCTCCCGCGGCCGAATCTAAAAGATTTCTAGAAGCAAAATTCAATCCGGCATAAAAAATTTGTATGATCATCCATAAATTCAAACCATGAGTAGGGCAATTGCGAAGCATCAATTTCATTCTTTCCCAAGATTGGGCAACATGCTCATGATCAAGTTGTTTAAAATTCATGATACCGTTCCTAAGAGTGATGATCTTAGCGGGAGGAAAATACTTAGAGATAAAAGCATCTTTGCACTTGTTCCAAGAATCAATACTATTTTTAGGCAAAGATGAAAACCAAACTTTAGCATGATCTCTAAGTGAAAAGAGAAATAACTTCAATTTGACAATATTGTTATCCGTATCTTTCTTCTTTTGCATATCACACAAATCAACAAAATTGTTTAGATGAGTAGCGGCATCTTCACTAGGAAGGTCGGCGAATTGATCTTTCATAACAAGATTCAACAAAGAGGTATTGATTTCACAAGACTCATCATTATTAAAGGAGCAATTGGACTACTAAGGAAATCATTATTATTGATATTCGAGAAATCACACAATTTGGTATTATCTTGCGCCATGGCAACAAGTAATCCAACACACAAGCAAAGAGAAAGGCAACGGGAAAAAGGCAAACGGGAAAGAGAGGAGGAGATTGGGAAAGAGAGGGCAAATAAAACGGCAAGGGTGAAGTGGGGGAGAGGAAAATGAGAGGAAAATGGCAAATAATGTAATACGAGAGATAAGGATTGTGATGGGTACTTGGTATGGTTGACTTGCTTGCGTGAGCCTCCTCGGCAACGGCGCCAGAAATTCTTCTTGCTACCTCTTGAGCACTGCATTGGATTTCCCCGAAGAGGAGAGGATGATGCAGCAAAGTAGCGTAAGTATTTCCCTCAGTTTTTGAGAACCAAGGTATCAATCCAGTAGGAGACCACGCACAAGTCCCTCGTACCTACACAAAACGATAGCTACTTGCAACCAACGCGATTAGGGGTTGTCAATCCCTTCACGCACTTACGAGAGTGAGATGTCATAGAGATGATAAATAATATTTTTGGTATTTTTGATAGATAGATGCAAAGTAAAAAGTAAAAGGCAAAGTAAAAACAAAGCAAGTAAATAAAGCGATAGAGATTGATATGATGAGAATATACCCGGGGGCCATAGGTTTCACTAGTGGCTTCTCTCAAGAGCATAGATATTCTACGGTGGGTGAACAAATTACTGTTGAGCAATTGACAGAATTGAGCATAGTTATGAGCATATCTAGGTAATGATCATGTATATAGGCATCATGTCCGAGACAAGTAGATCGAAACGATTCTGCACCTACTACTATTACTCCACTTATCGACCGCTATCCAGCATGCATCTAGAGTATTACGTTAAAACAGAGTAACGCCTTAAGCAAGATGACATGATGTAGAGGGATAAATTCATGCAATATGATAAAAACCCCATCTTGTTATCCTCGATGGCAACAATAGAATACGTGCCTTCCAACCCTTTCTGTCACTGGGTAAGGACACCGCAAGATTGAACCTAAAGCTAAGCACTTCTCCCATTGCAAGAACTACCAATCTAGTTGGCCAAACCAAAAAGGATAATTCGAAGAGACTTGCAAAGATAACTAAATCATACATAAAAGAATTCAGAGAAGATTCAAATATTTTCCATAGATAATACTGGATCATAAACCCACAATTCATCGTTCTCAACAAATACACCGCAAAAATAAGATTACATTGAATAGATATCCACAAGAGAGGGGGAGAACATTGTATTGAGATCCAAAAAGAGAGAAGAAGCCATCTAGCTACTAGCTTTGGACCCGAAGGTCTGAAGTAAACTACTCACACTTCATCGGAGGGGCTATGGTGTTGATGTAGAAGCCCTCCGTGGTAGATGCCCCCTCTGGCGGAGCTCCAGAACAGGCCCCAAAATGGGATTTCGTGGATACAGAAGGTTGCGGCGGTGGAATTAGGTTTTTGGCTCCTGTTCTGATCGTTTGGGGATACGTAGGTATATATAGGAGGAAGGAGTACGTCGGTGGAGCAGCAGGGGGCCCACGAGGTAGGGGGGCGCGCCCAGGGGGGCGCCCTCCACCCTCGTGACCGCCTTTGGCACTTCTTGGAGTAGGGTCCAAGTCTCTTGGATCACGTTTGGTGAGAAAATCACGTTCCCGAAGGTTTCATTCCGTTTGGACTCCGTTTGATATTCCGTTTCTTCGAAACACTGAAATAGGCAAAAAATAGCAATTCTGGGCTGGGCCTCCGGTTAATAGGTTAGTCCCAAAATAATATAAAAGTGGAAAATAAAGCCCAATATAGTCCAAAAACAGTAGATAAAGTAGCATGGATCAATCAAATTATAGATACATTGGAGACATATAAGCCATCTTACTCAGTCCTCATGGTACGGCAGGCAACTAGTCTAATTTAATATACAAGGACACTGTTCGCAGGAATAACCCATCAGAATAGCCAAAGCAATACCACTTTGAAGATACCAGGCCGTTGAAGCCACGGCCAGGAAGCTCCATATACTGAGTAACTTTCGCTCCACGTCAACGTCCAGAAGCGAAGAACTACTCTCAGATCGTCCAAAAGCGCTATCAGCATTAGATCGGGAAGACATTCACCCGCCACGTAACCACATTATTGTGTACCTCACACTCAGATGTGTCCACGCGGTGTCATCACCGTTAACGGAAACACAAAGCACTCCTCACGCGTGGAGGAATATGCGATGGCTCTAGCAGCCGGACTCTAAGGGCTCTAACACCAGAAAGTATAACTGGTCGTTAAGACCACGGGCACGGTTAGACGAGTCCGGCAGCTCGGATGAACCTGGGCTAGGGCACCATGTACGTAATCCCATAGAGGACACCAGGGGCTATAGATATTTAATACAGCCCCACTTTTGGCTTGACCTTATTAGCAGGTCAATGTCTTACACTTTTACTATCCATCGCATGCTTACGTTACATTCTTCTACACAAGTTTTTCTTTTTTACAGACACAATTCGTGTGATACCCTTCCAGGAAACGGCACAACAGAGACAAAGGCGCAGACGTGCAGCAGGGCCCCGCTCACATGTTTCTCTTTAGATTAAGCCCCTGTGTAAACCTTTTTTATTGTCTCTTGTTGTTTCCACACCCCATGGGTAGTATACCCACAGAGGATACTGTCTTTATTGGCATTTCGCCACGACAGATTAATGCACATACCTGGAACTACATGGTTCATAATAAAAGGGCATTCTTCCGCCCATTTTATGTTGCAAAGTCCGAATACTTTCGGGAGTGTTCGGCGTCACGAGTTTGGCCTTATATGCATCAACTCCGAATCATGTCTTTGGTAAAATGTTAGGTTTGCCTGGCTCCTGGGTTTGCCACCTTACATTCCGTTCTTATCGGCTAAGGCGGCCAAAGGAGAACTACTGCGATTGTGCCCTGGTTATTTCGGATGAGCACCTCAGTAGAGAAAGCCGAAAACTGACTATCATGATACAGCGAGAGACTGTTCAACCACTCGAAGACTTACCGGAATCTTTAGGATTCCTCCGCATTAACGAAGGACTGTTTCCCGGTCATGTACACACGCGCCCGTATTCGGATGCACGCGAAGGTACCAGGGGCTACATAGTATCCCCACCATCAAACTCCCATGGCTAAGTGAAAGTGCTACACTATATAGTCGTTCTAGTAGAAATACTGGGTACAACCTGTGATTGCAAAAATGGCTAACTTTTGAAACTATAAATAAACGCAATAGACACTTTTCTGTTTGTTGCTGTGTTAGCATTTTTACAAGACACAAATACACCAAAATTTTCTGTAAAATCTAAACACTTTGTTATCTCCAAGTTTCTCACAATCATGAGTAGTTTAGGTCATATCTCCAATGTTAGTAGTTTCCAGCGATTCTAGCTGAAGCTCGTTGTCGGTGTACTAGAGTAGGGGTACCCTAGTATCCCGAACTTGTGCACGGGCAGTTGCAGCACCCCGCGGCAAGGCTTGCCGGGCGACCGCCAAGGTCCTCCGTGGTTCCTTGGAGCCATTCAAGAACAAAGTATTCAAGCCAAGGAGACAAGGCCCCGGCAAGAGGAACTTGCCGGGAAGGCCAACCGAGGCATCCCAAGGAACTTGCGCGACGCGCCACACGTCCCGGCAAGGCAACAAGGCCCCGGCAAGAGGAGCTTGCCGGAAGATCAACCAAGACACCTCAAGGCCTGGTGAGCGACAAGCTTCCGGGCGCGACAAGACGACCGCGGCAGGCGCTTGCCGCGGCAAGTAACCACCCTGTACCCACGCTCCAGCGCATCCACCAATGTGTCGCCCTGGGGCCTTTCCAGGCGCGCGTGGCAGAGGCTGTGCAGCCAGCGGTGCGCGGTGGCATGCGACGCTGACAAGATCGCCATCGTGGCGAACGGTGGCGTCCCTGACGGTCCCTTTCTGCACTGTTTGGGCGACGCAGACGGGCATTTAATGCCTTTGTCCCCTGCCGTCAGGGTTAGGTAGGATACACTGTGCAAGTAGGTGTACCAACCGCAACACTTTTTACATTTTACCCTTCTCTGCGTTGCCACCTGTCGGTGACCCCTTTTGAGCATATAAAAGGAGGCCCATGCGCAACGTAGAGGGGGTTCGACTCATTCGGAAGCCAGAAAAACACTTAGCTCTCTCGAGCAAGAACACAATACAATCAGACAAGCAGCAGTAGGAGTATTATCTCTCCGGAGAGCTCCGAAGCTGGGTAAACTGCTCGTGTGCTTCGCCTCGATCCGCTCTTCGTGCAACCTCCGCCCCCCGCCGAACCGAAAGGGGCTCGGTCCGCCGGCCCCATAGGTGTTCGTGGATCAGTTTCCCCGACATCTTTGGCGCGCCAGGTAGGGGGCGTCGAGATTGCGTGAACCTGATCCGGCGTTCACACGAGCTAGATCTTCATTTTCTTCATCGACATGCCACCGAAGAAGAAGACTTCGGCGGCAGCTGCTCCGTCCACGTCATTTCCACCACCACCGGAGCAAACGGGTGGTGGAGTAGACGCCGGCGGAAGAACGGACGTCGACGAGGAAGCTCACGATGCTGCCAGGTCCAAGGACAAGGCTGCACAGACTTCGGCGTCCGTACATGTCCCGCGCCCATCTCAGGAGGCGCAGGACCGACAGCGTCATGGTATTCGCAGTACCATACGTTCGTTGGGACAAGATCGAGCTGGTGGATCTCGGGGTGCTCAAGACCAGCATGCACGCCAACGTGTTGGCACGAGCGAGACACGGTCGCCTGGACGGGATGCTGCTCCTTCTAACATAGTCAGAAGTCTGAGCATATCCCGCTCCTCGCACCGTTCGCCACTGCCGCCCACCACTCCAGCAGAAGCTTTGGCGCGAGCTCAGCTGCTCCTGGATTACCCTCCAGCGGAAGACAAGATCGACCAATGGAGGGCCACCATTCAGAGTCTCATCGGCTTCGCCAACGGCGACACTCCGCGGCAGCCAACTGCATCGCAGCCGCGGCAGGACTGCCAGGCACGAGCCGGTGGCGACGAAACCGGTGGGGGTGCAACCACCATGCACTCTCCACCCCGAAGGCCAAGATCGCCGACTCGCCGGATCCACCTCGACAGCGACTCCACTGCGTCATCGGATCCACGAGCTCGTCGCGATCAGCGCCAAGTTCTTCACGAACGACAGCAAGAAGACGCTCGTACTCGCATCGAGCGCCGAAGAGAAGCGCGACGTCAATCCGACAAGCGCGCTGGGCCCTCTGTTGACATGCATGCGCCAGGGGAACCAGGCGACTTGCCGTACGCGGTAGGTTGCCCTGCGTTCACTCGTGAGCTGCGGCAAGTCCAGTGGCCCAGCACGAAGAATTTCAAGCCAGATGTACCAGAGAAGTACGACGGCAAGACGCATCCGTCGGAGTTCCTCAGCATCTACACCATCGCGGTGCAAGCTGCTGGGGGCGGGACGACAAGATCCTTGCCAACTACTTCCCGCTGGTGCTCAAGCCCAATGTCAGATCCTGGCTCATGCACTTGCCGGACAACTCCATATCCTCCTGGGCTGATCTGTGCCATCAGTTTGTCGGCGCCTTCACAGGCGGCCACAAGCCTCATGGCCAAGAGAGCGATCTTCATTTGCTCGCCCAGAAGGAAGGAGAGCCCCTGCGCAAGTATATTAAGAGATTCAGCCGCGTACAGCACAACATCCCAGATGTCCACCCTGCCGCGGTAATCAGCGCGTTCCATCAGAACGTGCGAAACCGCAGGATGCGGGAGGAGATGGCGATGTGCAAGATCAGAGACGTCAGTGAGCTATATGCCCTGGCCGACAAGTGTGCACGTGCTGAGGAAGGGAGGAAACTCCCCGGAGAGAATACAGGAGCAGAAGGATCTGATAGTGAGGAGACTGCCCCGGCAAGGAAAAACCGGCGGCGGAACAACAGGAAGAAGAAAGGCAAAGAGGTGCTAGTCGTTGAGCAGTCCGGCAAGAAAGCCAAAGCTGGTAGCTCCGGCAAGGAGGTTGCCGCAGCTGTGGCGGTCGCCGACAAGCAGGACAACACCAACAAGCAGTATTGCAAGATCCACCGCACCAAGGGCCATGACCTCCAGAGCTGCAAGAAGGTCGAGCAGCTTGTTGAGCAGCAAAAGGCTGAATACGAGCGGCGCGACAAGGAGAAAGCCCAGGAAGGTGCTGGAGGAGCCAGCAAGAAACGTCCCGGCCGAGGAGGACGCCGCGGCAAGGCCAAGCAGCGGCAAGGAGACAGACCTCCCCGCGGCCGCGAAAAGGATGAAGATGACGATGACGATGAAGATATGGATGAAGATGAGACCGATGAATAGGAGTTCCAGAAAGCCACAGAGGTCCTGTGCGTTGACGGTGGTTCTTCTCTGCATACTTCACACCGCCAGCTCAAGCAGTGGGTGCGGGAAGTCAATGCGGCAGAACCACCCGTCGAGTCACGCAAGCCTCTGAAATGGTCCAGCACGCCTATCATCTTTGATATTGAGGACCACCCTGATCGCATAACTGCGGTCGGGTGCTTGCCGATGTTGGTTTCACCAACTATCCGCAACCTCAAGGTCACTAAGATGCTAGTTGACGGCGGGGCCGGCTTGAACCTGATCTCCTCCGCGGTACTCCAGAAACTCCAGATCCCTGATAGCGAGCTCGAAGAGACCGGCACATTCCAAGGAATCAATCCGGGAAGGAGCAAGCCGAAGGGAAAGATCACGTTGCCGGTAACATTTGGCAGCGAGTTGAACTTCAGGACTGAGAGGGTCACTTTTGACGTTGCTGACTTTCCATTGCCTTACAATGGGATACTTGGCCGTCCAGCACTCGCCAAGTTCATGGCAGCCTCTCACTATGCATACAACGTACTGAAGATGCCAGGCCCGATAAGTGTCATCTCTGTCCCTGGCGACAAGAAGGATGCTCTTATCTGCGCCGACAAGATCTACCGGGAAGCAGCAGCCGCAACAGATCGCAACTCACTTGCCGTTGAAGCTCCCGGGGGAAGAAGAAGACCAAGTCCGGCAAGAGCTCTGATGCCCACTCCGGCAAGCGCACCTCTTCGGAGTGCTGCGCTACCGTCGAGGACGCACCATCGAGCTCCACCGGCAAGTGTAAGAAGACAATGGCAGCTCCACCAGAGACCAAGAAGGTGTCCGCCAAGGAGGACGGCACTGGTGGTACCTTCACCATCAGTGCCACTCTCGACCCTAAATAGGAAAGCACACTCGTTGCTTTCCTGCGGGCGAACGTCGACATGTTTGCATGGCAACCGTCTGACATCCCCGGTGTTCCCAGGAAAGTAATCGAGCACCATCTTGCCGTCTGTCCTCATGCGCGGCCCGTCAAGCAGAAAGTCAGGAAACAGGCATTGGAGCGCCAAGAATTCATTGCAGAAGAGATCAAGAAATTGGAAGCAGCAGGCCTTGTCAGAGGAGTGCTCCATCCTACGTGGTTGGCCAATCCTGTAGTCGTGCGCAAGGCAAACGGGAAATGGAGGCTTTGTATTGACTTTACCGATGTTAATAAAGCTTGCCCCAAAGACCCATTTCCCTTGCCGCGCATCGACCAGATTGTTGACTCCACGGCCGGATGTGACTTGCTTTCATTTCTTGATGCATACTCAGGATATCATCAGATCTTCATGGCAGAAGAGGATGAGGAGAAGACCGCATTCATTACCCCATGTGGCACATACTGTTTCGTACGGATGCCTTTCGGTTTGAAGAATGCTGGTTCAACATTTGCAAGGGTAGTCCATGACGCTTTTGAACCGCAAATGCACAGAAATGTGGAAGCCTACATGGATGACATAGTGGTCAAGAGCAAGGACAAAGCGACCCTAATTCAAGATTTAGACGAAACCTTTGCAAATCTGCGCAAGATCAACCTCAAGCTTAACCCCGAGAAGTGCGTGTTTGGAGTCCCCTCCGGCAAGCTTCTCGGGTTCTTTGTGTCTCAACGCGGAATTGAGGCCAATCCCGACAAGATCAAGGCCATTGAGCAGATTGAAGCACCAAAGCGCGTCAAGGATGTACGAAGACTTGCCGGTTGTGTAGCTGCTCTCAGCAGGTTTATCTCTAGGTCTGCTGAGCGCGCCCTGCCATTTTTCAAAATATTGAAAAAGGCAGGTCCAATGAAATGGACTCCGGAAGCGGAGGCTGCGCTGCAGGACTTGAAGAGATACCTGTCCTCCACTCCAACACTTGTCGCACCTAAGCCACAAGAGAAGTTGCTGCTATATATAGCGGCAACCAATCAAGTGGTTAGTGCTGCGTTAGTGGCGGAGAGGGAGGCGGATGATGAGCCGGCAACCACGGCAAGTGCGTCCAGCGACAAGCAAGGGACTTCGCCGGCAAGCTCTGGTCCCGACAAGGATGGATCTGCGCAGGAGCATGAGAGATGCAGAAGAGAATGGTGCAGCGCCCAGTTTACTTTGTCAGTTCCCTTCTGCAGGGGGCTAGGTCAAGGTACTCTGGTGTGCAGAAATTGCTTTTCGGCCTCCTCATGGCCTCGAGAAAGCTGCGCCATTACTTCCAAGCACATGAGATCACAGTTGTCACTCGCTTTCCGTTGAAGAGGATACTGCAAAATCCAGAAGCAACAGGCAGGATTGTCGAGTGGGCACTAGAACTGTCAAGCTTTGGCCTCAAGTTTGAGAGCACTTCAACTATCCAAAGCAGAGCATTGGCAGAGTTCATAGCAGAGTGGACGCCAACACCAGATGAAGAAATTCCAGAAACGAGCATCCCCGTCAAGGAATCAAGCAAAGAGTGGCTGATGTACTTTGATGGTGCCTTCTCGCTGCAAGGCGCCGGTGCTGGCGTGCTACTTGTTGCACCCACCGGAGAGCACCTCAAGTACGTAGTCCAGATGCACTTTCCCAAGGAGCAAGCAACAAACAATACTGCAGAGTATGAAGGTTTGCTTGCCGGCCTCAGGATCGCAGTAGACCTTGGGATCAAGAAGCTCATTGTCAGGGGTGACTCACAGCTTGTCGTCCGCCAAGTGAACAAGAGTTATCAGAGTCCGTTGATGGAAGCTTATGTTGATGAAGTGAGAAAGCTAGAAGAGCACTTTGACGGCCTGCAGATGGAGCATGTTCCAAGAGCTCAGAACGACATTGCCGACGGCCTGTCAAAGTGCGCCGCACTTAAGTTACCTGTGGAACCAGGGATCTTTGTGCTCAAGCTGACTCAACCATCCGTAACGCCATCAACTGGACAGAGCAAGAAGAGGAAGTTGATTTCTGGTGACTACTTTCCGGCAGAGCTCCCCGAAGCCGCCGCCAAGAAGGTCCCCAAAATCAACACCAAGGATGCTGAGGAGCAGTCTGCTCCGACAAGCCTTAGGGTTTGTTCCGTTGAAGCAGACGCTCCCGACAAGTTTTGCTCCGGCAAGCTTGCCGGGGAACATCAAGCTCCGGCAGAGCCACAGGTTCTTGCCGTAGAAGCGGATGTTCCCGCAGCAGCAGATGTGCCTTTAGTCCTTGTTGTCGAGCCGCAAGCTCCAGCATGGGCACAACAGATTGTCCATTTCCTTCAGACAGGAGAACTTCCCGAAGAGCAAGAAGAAGCGGAAAGAGTAGCCCGGCAGTCAAGTATGTACCAGTTTGTCGACAACACACTGTACAGAAGAAGACTCAACGGTGTGAAATTGAAGTGTATTCACCGGGAAGACGGACAAAAGCTGTTGGCAGAGATACATGGAGGCATATGTGGTCACCACATTGGCGCAAGAGCACTTGCCGGCAAAGCATTCCGGCAAGGTTTCTTTTGGCCGACAGCCCTCCAGGATGCAACTGCACAAGTAACCAAGTGTGAAGCGTGCCAGTTCCATTCCAAGCAGATACACCAGCCAGCTCAAGCTCTCCAGACGATCCCTTTATCCTGGCCATTTTCGGTCTGGGGGCTCGATATCCTCGGCCCCTTTCCCCGAGCTGTCGGGGGCTTTGAGTACTTGTACGTTGCAATCGACAAGTTCACAAAGTGGCCAGAAGTGGAACCAGTGAGGAAGGTGACAGCACAGTCAGCAGTCAAGTTCTTCAGGTCGATTGTTTGCCGTTTTGGGATCCCTAACAGGATCATCACTGACAACAGCATGCAATTTACGAGCCGCACCTTCATGCAGTACGTCCAAGATCTTGGCGCCAAGGTCTGCTTCGCTTCTGTTGCTCATCCGAGAAGCAATGGTCAAGAGGAGAGGGCAAATGCTGAAGTGTTGCGCGGGCTCAAGACCAGAACTTTCGACAGGTTGCGGAAGTGCGGAAGAAACTGGATCGAGGAGCTGCCAGTGGTTCTTTGGTCGATCAGGACGACGCCAAATCGAGCCACTGGCCAGACACCTTTCGCTCTAGTCTATGGAGCAGAGGCAGTTCTCCCCATGGAACTCGTATACGGGTCGCCTCGAGTGCTCGCTTATGATGAGCTTGAGCAAGAGCAGCTGCGACAAGATGACGCGCTGCTCCTTGAGGAGGATCGTCTTCAGGCTGCTATACGAGCTGCTCGATACCAGCAAGCTTTGCGCCGCTACCATAGCCACAAAGTTAAAGCCAGAAGCTTCGAGGAAGGCGACCTTGTTCTTCGGCGTGTTCAGTCCGCCAAGAATTCCAACAAGTTGATGCCTAAGTGGGAAGGCCCTTATCGGGTGAAACGAGTCACTAGGCCTGGCACTATCCACCTTGAGACCGAAGATGGCGTATCGGTGAGCAACTCCTGGAACATTGAGCATCTTTGTAAGTTTTACCCGTAGGGCGCGGTTGCCGGAACCCGTTCCGACAACCACCTTTTGTACAAGTCTTGCCGATGTTGCATGTAATCCTTTGTACAAAGCCGGGCGCAGATCCCGTGCATAAGTAAGGCTCATGTGCTCCGCACATCTTGTCAATTTCATGCTTTTTACTTTATATTTGCATGCGTTAGCTGACACTTTGTGCAGCACCTACCCCTGGTAAGCAATAACGAGCTATAAGGCTCCATGCCTTTATTTTATCTTCTTTCTTTTTCTCTAAAAGGAAAGGAAGGTTCCCTCTCCCACAAGTTTCCAAAGTTTGAGCAATTAGTTTATAAATTTTAAAGTTATCTTCCTTGAACGACCGTGCTTTGTATGGAAAACCTGTGCGCGGAGGAACCAACTCGTAGCTAGTTGCGCCCTTACTTTGTTTCGAGTCCGCTCAACAACTTAAGTGAGCTGCGACTAGTTGCGACAAGGTTTCTTGTCGGAAGCGGCATCACCAGCAGGCTGCTGATGTCCCGCACTCAGCGCTCGCGGCAAATGTGCCTGCACCGACAAGTTCCCTAAAAAGCGTAGGGTAAAAACATACAAAGCAGGGAATCAAGTAAAGGAAATAACATAGCAAATCTCTACCCAAGACAGAGTTATATTACAAGATGACTTGTCGCAGCTCTAACAGAATGTTCTCATGACATGACCAGCGGCGACAAAGAAAAAGAAAAGAAGGGCGGCCTAATCTACGCGATCGCCCTCAACCCTCTTGATCTCGCTCACCTTGTCCACAATGGGTGCAACAAGGGCCTTGAGCGCATCCCGATCAGCATCCGGCGGCAAGGATTTGAGGACGTTGGTGAAGTTGAGGCCTGGATTGCGGAAGGCCACCTTCATCAGCACCTTCTGGAGAGCCCCCGCGCAAATCCTGTGCGACTCATCGGCCAGCTGCTTTGGGATCCTCTCCCGGAGTCGCTGGAGGGCCGTCGCCACGCCTTTGAAGAACAGGCTGAGCTTGGCGCTGTGTTGGAGATGCTCGTCGGAGAGATACCCAAAATCCTCCATCCCCAGCTGCGCCAACTCCCCGTTGATGGCAGCAGCAGCATCCACAAGACCTTCAGTCCAATGCTCCACTGTCTCCCTGAAGGCGTCATGGGCGGCAGCAGCATTCGCCAGCAGCGCCTCGTCGGCCTTGATCTTCTCCGACAAGACCACCTCCTGCTCCCTGGCGCCGTCCAGCGTCTGAGTCGACGTGGCCAGCTTCAGCTCGAGATCTGCGTTGGAGTCCTTGGCGGCGCTGAGCTCCTTGCTCCTCTCAGCGAGAAGACCCTGCAGCTCACCATGTGCGGCAGCATCCTTCTCGCGCTCACGCTTGAGAGCGGCAAGCTCCTCGCCACTCGCCCCGAGATCGGCTTCCAGCTGCGCCACCTTCACCTCCAGCTCCTTCTTGGTGGCCTTGGCAGCTTCGGCAGCATCCCTCGCTTCCTTGACAGCCCCGCCAATTGCTTGCTCCCTCGCGGCAAGTTCCTCCTCGTGGCTGTCAAGGTTCACCTTGCGCTGCGCCAACTCTCCTTCCTGCGCGAATAAGTTTTCGGCGACAAGCCGTTGCTTCTCTTCAGCTTCAGCCTTCTCGAGGAGGAAGGCTTTCCGCTCCTCGAGAAGTTGCTCCCGCTCCTCCGCCAAGGACCGGAGAGCTTCCTGCCTGAGGCCTCGGAGCTCCTCCACGCGCTTCTCAATATCAACCCCCGCCTTCGCGACAAGCACCTCTCGGGACGCCAGTTTGGCTTGGCGGGCGTGGTAAAGCGATGTCAGCTTCCGCAGCAGCCGCTCCTCCTCAGGCTCGTCGCTGCTACTATTTGGCGTGTCGACCACCATTAGCCCAGCAGAGGCGAGCACCTCTCTGTCCAGGATTTCTCCCTCGACCGGCGCCCTGGAGCTTGACGCCCAGGGGAGCTTGATGAAGATACCGTCGCCGGCCTTCAAGTAGGCATCGGGCTGGGGCTCTTCGGAGCCTGGCGCTGCAGCGTCGGCAGAGGGATCGGCGGTCGGCGCAGTGCCTGGCGCTCCTGCGGCCTCGGGGCCGTCAGTGCGATCGCCGGATCCCTCGCCCGCTTCTGCGGCGGCAGCCTTGGCGGCCTCTTTGCCGGCGGGATCATTAGCACCGGCCTCTTCTTCGGTGGCGGTGGCGTCGTCATTGTTGCCGCGCGCGTCCTCCTCGCCGGCAGCCTCTGTCTCCATCGGCTCCGTGGCGGGTGGATCTGACAACCGAAGAGGGGAGAAAGGTCAAGTAAATGTTCAAGAAGAAAATCAGAAGAAGAACCCAAGGGGAGTTTTTCAGGCAAAAGGGTTACCTGTGCTTGGATCTGCAGTCGTGTTCTCAACCACCGGAGGATCGCTGGCACTGTCCCTTGCCGGAGAACTGCCCCTTGCCGGAGAGTTCTCCCTTGCCGGAGAGCGCTCCCTTGCCGGGGACTCCTCCCTTGGTGGCGTAGTCGAAGTAGATGGCACTTCGGGAGCAGCTTCCGGGCATTCCTGATGAGGCTGTTCTGCTCCTACACAAATCCAATAGATAAGATATCAATAGAGAGAAGAGCACCCATGCGGACCTGACAGCAGGAAGTAAACTATAAACTTACGCTGGGGGCTGCGCTGGGGGCTGCTTTGGGGAGTAGTTGCCGGGTCCGTCAAGGTGGTCTCAGACACACCCCCTGCTGACACGGTGAGATCATCTTCGATGACAATCACTAGGGCCTTGGCTCTCTTCGCCGCTCTCTGGGCCAGCGTCCTGAAAAGGAATGGATCCAGATCGAAGCAAGTCAGATACAAGACGAAAGCAACAAGATAGCGAGAATTCAATAACTACGAGGACAGCAAGGGGATCTTACTCTTCTTCTTCGTCATCGGAGCTGAGCGCGGAGAGATCGAAGTCCGGCTCGCCTCCGGTGCGGCGAGGCGGAGGAGTAGGCTCCCTCTCCCGCTTGGCAGGAGCAGTGGTGGCGGACCGAGAAGACCCCGCTCCAGTTGCCGCAGCGGCGTGAGGCGCTCCCGCGGCAACAGTGCTTGCCGCGGTAGAGCGTGTCGCACGGCTCGGCGGCTGCTGACTAGTCTGCTGCCCCGCTATGTCCGCCGCCTTGCGAAGACGCCTCCTTTCCGGAGCCGGGGGCTCCGCCTGCGGCAAGCTGTCTGAAGGTTCGGGATCCTCCTCACCGGGCTTGCTCGGCTCAGCTTTAGGGCCGGCAAGATCTTCCTCGCCGGCAAACTCCTCGCGCTCGGCAAGGCTTGCCGCCTCTGCTGCCTCTGCCTCCTCCATGGTGAACCCGAACACGCCCGCGGCAGCAGCCGCTGCCGCCTCTTCCAGCCTGGTGGCGATGCGCTGCATCTCCGCATCTGTGGTGTCGCAGGTGAGGCTCTTCTGCTCATCAGCACGGACCGGCACTTCTACCAAGTCATCGAAGAACGCCCGCACGACATCATACGCATGTTCTTGCCAAGTTGGGGCGATTCCGTGAGAATCACACAATGGCATCATCGCGCGGATGCGGTCAAGTGAAGAATTGTTGCACAGCGGAATGACATTCCGCGGCAACATAAATGGGTGCTGAGGGTCGCGCTTGAACAGCTCCAGAAGCATCGCGTCCAATTCCAAGACCGTGAAGTTGAAATTGAGGCCCGGGCGCAGCCTCATGATGTCCGCCGAGTTCTTGAACTCCCAGGCGGGTCTCCCCCTCTCCTGCAGGGGGGCGATACGGCGGCGAAGGAAATCTGCGCCTACAGCGCCTACAGTGAGCCCGGCAAGCCTGAGGCGAAGGATGCGGGTGACGGCAATCTTCAGCCTGTCATCTTCCGGGGCCACGTTGCTCCAATCATTGCCACGTACTATTGGGGCTTGGCGCACGGCAGTGAACGGCTGCGGGTTCTCCTCGACGATCCAGCACCACTCTGCTCTCCACTCCTCCCACTTGCTGCGGAGCTCACCCTCTAGATATGCTTCCTTCTTGCCGACTCTCGAGATCCAAGCGATCCCGCCGGCAAGAGGCTCTCCTCTCTCAACCCGAGGCATGAAGAAGTGGCAGAAAAGGGCTACGTTTGGGTGGACTCCGACAAAGTTTTCGCACATATGTGCGAAAACTGCCATGGTCAGAACGGCGTTGGGGGTGAAGTCAAGGAGGCGGAACCCGTAGGTGTTCATGATGTCGCAAAAGAATTCAGAGAAAGGCGGGCAGAGCCCGCAGTAGAAGAACAACGCGAAAAAGGGGTACCCGTTCGGAGCCAGTCTCGAAGCGGTGGCCGGGAGTACCCTCGTGCGCAGATGCGCTCGCGTCTCCATCGACCAGAAGAGGTAGTAGTACTCCCTCGGCTCCTTCGCACCGAGCTGAGGGGAGAAGAGGGACCGCTCCTTCCGCAGCGCCGCGAGCCGCTGCGCCTCGGCCGACTTCACGCCCTTCCCCTTGTCGCCTTTCGGAGCCATGGCGGAGGTGGTGGAGGAAGTTGGCGGCGTTGGTGATGTTGGTGGCAATGGGGGGCGGAGCGCTGCTCTCCTTCGACTTCGGGAAGAAGGGGGGAGCGGCGGAGGTTTGTGAGAATGGAGCAACAACCGGCGACGTGGACGAATTGCCCCTGTTTCCCCTGCTTATAAAGAGGGAGGGGGCGGACGTTTCGCCCGTCCGAATAAAGAAACCTCCCACGATCTCTCCCACGATGCCGCAGCATTCAATGCGTGCCGTTCGGGGAGGGCGCGGTGGATACGGAGCAGGACACGGCGTGACCCAGGCCGCGTGTGCCCGTGCCCTGTTTTGGGCCTGGCCCAAAAGCGCTCGGCACCGTGTGTGGCCCAGGCCCGGGGGCTCCTGTCGGTGTACTAGAGTAGGGGTACCCTAGTATCCCGAACTTGTGCACGGGCAGTTGCAACACCCCGCGGCAAGGCTTGCCGGGCGACCGCCAAGGTCCTCCGTGGTTCCCTTGGAGCCATTCGAGAACAAAGTATTCAAGCCAAGGAGACAAGGCCCCGGCAAGAGGAACTTGCCGGGAAGGCCAACCGAGGCATCCCAAGGAACTTGCCACGACGTGCCACGCGTCCCGGCAAGGCAACAAGGCCCCGGCAAGAGGAGCTTGCCGGGAAGATCAACCAAGACACCTCAAGGCCTGGTGAGCGACAAGCTTCCGGGCGCGACAAGACGACGACCGCGGCAAGGCGCTTGCCGCGGCAAGTAACCACCCTGTACCCACGCTCCAGTGCATCCACCAACGTGTCGCCCTAGGGGCCTTAACAGGTGCGCGTGGCGAGAGGCTGTGCAGCCAGCAGTGCGCGGTGGCATGCGACGCTGACAAGATCGCCATCGTGGCGAACGGTGGCGTCCCTAACGGTACCTTTCTGCACTGTTTGGGCGACACAGACGGGCATTTAATGCCTTTGTCCCCTGCCGTCAGGGTTAGGTAGGATACACTGTGCAAGTAGGTGTACCAACTGCAACACTTTTTACGCTTTTACCCTTCTCTGCGTTGCCACCTGTCGGTGACCCCTTGAGCATATAAAAGGAGGCCCATGCGCAACGTAGAGGGGGTTCGACTCATTCGGAAGCCAGAAAAACACTTAACTCTCTCGAGCAAGAACACAATACAATCAGACAAGCAGCAGTAGGAGTATTATCTCTCCGGAGAGCTCCGAAGCTGGGTAAACTGCTCGTGTGCTTCGCCTCGATCCGCTCTTCATGCGACCTCCACCCCCCCGCCGAACCGAAAGGGGCCCGGTCCGCCGGCCCCATAGGTGTTCATGGATCAGTTTCCCCGACACTCCCGCACATCCCTGATTTCGGTCCGCATCTCCTTGGCCGCATTAAGTGCCTCGTTCAGGTCAGCCGAATTAACCTGATTCTCCTTTTCAAGGAGCTCATACCGGTCGGTGGCATTTTTCAGCTCCACAGCCATTTCGGCTATCTTGTCTTCGCTTCGGTGATGAGCAGGCTGTTCGGCTCTCAACTCTTCGGCCGCCTTTAGGGCAGCCGCATTGCTAGTCCGAGCTTGTTCCTTGGCCTGGGCAAGTTCCGCCCTCAGGGATTCCACGGCAGCAGCACCGTCTGCAGTCCAAGCATATCGCATTAATATTATGCTCCTCTCAATTTTTCCTATATAACACAATAAGGAAAGCAGAGCACATACCTTGTGTCTCGTTAAGCCGCTCGTTCACCAGCGTGATATCGGCATCAATAGCTCCAATCTGCCTCCTTAGTTTAGCAACTTCAACGGACCGGTTGGCTGCCGGATCCTTAGACACCTGTGCATATATACAGCGCAATCATTACTTACACAATATGATCCTCCGTTTGCCGCCTAGGGCAGGCAACCAGAGTCTCAGGGGCTACTATCCATATGGAGCACACCTAGCGCGTGCCTCACAGCCAAAAAATTATGTATTTTTCATTACATACCTCAAATCCTCTGAGCAGGCTCGTAAATGCTTCATTCAAACCGCTTATGGTGGATGAAATCTTCTTGAGCACCGTGCTCATTAATGAGCGGTGCTCCTCGGAGAGTGTAGCTCATTCCAGAAGGCCCGTCAGTATGTCCGGCCGGACACTGAACTATGTCGGACCCTTCTCATTATCCCCCCGTGGGAGCCGAACGCTCCGGGCTCAGGGCGGCTGAAGGATTAGCTTCTGGCTTCGGCAGATCCGGACTCCTCCGTGACGACACCTCGGGGTCGCCCGCCTCATGAGGCGGAGAGGTTGGTGGGGTCTCACTCTCCATCATCTCTGGAGGGAGATCCCCCGAAGACGAACACTGTCGATAAGAGCTGCTAGCCGGACTGCAAAAAATGAATCCTGGTTATTGTTCTCGGAGAAACACAGTACCTTCAAAATTACGATTAACTCATAGCTCGGTTGAGGGCTGGCCCGTTGACGGGCATGACGCGGTAAGGCCGCCCTTCGGGGCAGGCCCCCCTGGTGACGCTTTTTTCCCTGCTTGGGCACCTCCGTCTCCAAGTCTTCGGAGGCGGCCCTCTTCTTCCTGCGCGGGAAGGAGGCTTTAGACTCCCCTCCCAGACTATCCTCCTTAGGGGAGGTAGAAATTCCCCCGGTTTGGATGTGCAGTGTGTGAAGTTTGTCTTCTCTGTTCTTCCCTTCGTTTTTCCCTGAGGGCATTTTATTAAGCACCCAGCCAAGCATCTTGGCTATGGTAGGACTAGATGAGCCTTTGGGAAGTGGCGCCGGACACCTGATTCTCTCTGCCTTGCTGAGCCATTCCTAGCCACGGAGGATTTTCAGAATAATGATTATGATAAATATAAACGAAGTGTTCGGTTTCGGGGTTACTTACTTGGGTATCTGGGTGATTGCAGCTTAGGCCCGCATCCTCGATGGTGTCCGGACACTTTACTTGTGGTCCAAAGAATAATTTGGACATCCCTTCGAGCGTCAGGCAGAAGTAGTGCAGAATAGTCCGCGGACCCTCTGGGTTGAATTCCCACATCCGGAGAAGCCGGCGTTTGCACGGCAACATCCTTCGGATTAGCATTACCTGACTTATGCTGACGAGGTTAATGTCCCTCTCAAGAAGCTCCCGGATGCGGCTCTGTAGTGTGGGTACATCACTAGCAGACCCCCAATCCTGTCCTACATTGGTCCATGACGCCAGTTGTGATGGAGGGCCCGAACGGAAGTCGGGGCAGCCACCCACGTTGTGCCTCTGGGAGCCGTGACGTAAAACCACCTCTGCTGCCACAGATCGGATACCTCTGGGAAAGAAACCTTTGGCCATGGGGCATCGACGTTCCTGCTATTACGGCACCTCCACACTCTGCATGTCGCCCCTCAATCATCTTTGGCTTCACATTAAAGGTCTTGAGCCTTAAGCCGAAGTGTGGAGTGACGTGGAGAAAAGCCTCACACACAGTGATGAATGACGAGATATGGAGGATAGCGTCCGGAGCTAGATCATGAAAAGCTAACCCATAATAGAACATGAGCCCCTCACAAAGGGATCAAGGGTGAGGCCCAAGCCATGGAGGAAGTGAGAAACAAATACAACGCTCTCATTAGGCTCGGGAGTAGGGATGACTTGCCCTGGAGCAGGAAGCCTGTGCTGGATGTCGGCAGTCAGATATCCGACCTCCCTAAGCCTCGCAATGTCCTCCTATTTGATCCAGGAGGCCACCCACCGGCCTTGAAGGTTGGATCCGGACATAGTGGAAGATCCGGGGTGTTTGAGCTTGGGTCTCGGGTGTTAGAACTCGAGATGCAAAAAGGCGCAAGGGTGGTGGAAAAGAGGTATAAGCCTCGGCCCCTTTATAAAGGGGGTGAATATCAAGAGTCCTCAGCGTGACCTCTTGTGACTTATCTAAAAACACGGAGTCATACCAACAGTCGTCGTGGGGTTGCGCACACCCGTATTGATGGAAGATGCCACAATAAGGGGAACACGATCTCTGCTTTTGCAGGGCATGCCAATAAAACCGCCTCACAACGCGCATTGAAGTGGGCTAAGAAAAACCGGTTCGTGTTGGGTCGGGCCACGATGTAGGAGCACGACGAACCAGAAATTGCCAGCAGAGCAGATTTATGCTATGCTTCTCTACGGCCGTATGTGAAGATCATCTTGCAGATCCGGACACGGTTCAGGTGTTCGATGATTACTATTCAGAGATGGAACCCGCCTTGCAATGCCGAAGACAAAACTGTGCGCCGGACTCATCGTTGTTGAAGCCTGGTTCAGGGGCTACTGAGGGAGTCCTGTATTAGGGGGTATCCGGATAGCCGGACTATATACTTCGTCTGGACTATTGGAGCGTGAAGATACAAGATTCAAGGCTACGTCCCGTGTCCGGATGGGACTCTCCTTTGCGTGGAAGATAAGCTTGGCGATCCGGATATTATATTTCCTTCCTTGTAACCGACTTCGTGTAAACCCTAGCCCTCTCCGGTGTCTATATAAACCGGAGAGTTTGGTCCTTGGAGGGACGATCACAATCATAATCATCATAGGCTAGCTTCTAGGGTTTAGCCTCTACGATCTCGTGGTAGATCAACTCTTGTACTACTCATATCATCAATATCAATCAAGCAGGAAGTAGGGTTTTACCTCCATCGAGAGGGCCTGAACCTGGGTAAACATTGTGTCCCTTGTTTCCTATTACCATTAGCCTAAGACACACAGATCGGGACCCCCTACCTGAGATCCGCCGGTTTTGACACCAACAATGATGGCGGCGGATTCCCCTCTCCGAAGCCTCAAACGGACTCCATCTTAGCCCTCCCGAGGAAGATTACGGCTTGGCGGCAGCTCCATATCGTAAAACGTGATGAATCCTTCTCTTTGATTTTTTTTCTCCCCGAACGTGAATATATAGAGTTGGAGTTGAGGTCGGTGGATGTCAAGGGGACCCACGAGGCAGGGGGCGCACCCCAGGGGGTGCGCGTGCCCTGCACCCTCGTGGACAGGGTGTGGGCCCCCCTCTGTTGATTCATTCACCAATGTTTTTTTTAATTCCAAAACGTGTCTCCGTGGAGTTTCAGGTCATTCCGAGAACTTTTATTTCTGCACAAAAATAACACCATGGCAATTCTGTTGAAAACTGCATTAGTCCGGGTTAGTTCCATTCAAATCATGCAAGTTAGAGTCCAAAACAAGGGCAAAAGTGTTTGGAAAAGTAGATGCATTGGAGACGTATCAACTCCCCCAAGCTTAAACCTTTGCTTGTCCTCAAGCAATTCAGTTGACAAACTGAAAGTGGTAAAGAAAAACTTTTACAAACTCTGTTTGATCTTGTTGTTGCAAATATGTAAAGCCAGCTGTCACAGCCCCAGATCAGCCCTTGATTGTTTTCGCTCTAGCATCCATGCATCATGTCTAAATTTAAATGAAATTTGAATTGGGGAATTTTCAAAGCCTCAGAAACCTTCTAAAAATGATCAACATTAAAATCTTCTCAAAGAAATCCAAGAAAATGTTCCTCTTAGTCTCTGAAAATATTGCAAAGAGGAAAAACTCAAAACAATATTTTTGGTATCTCAGAGTTAATTATTTTGGGCCTTTGAATTAAATAAATAACTATTTGCATTGGATATATATTTCTTAATTAATTAATATATGTCCAATAATTCTGATCCTTGATGAAGGGCTTTGGAATAATCCTACTAGTCCCTACCATAATTATTAGAAGCAATAAAAATGGTTTAGTGTCTAAAACTAAATCAAAACAAACTACAGAAAATAGAAAACAGAATTAAATAGAAATAAAAGAGAGAGAGAGAAGGACTTACCTGACGCTTACCTGAGGCCCACCCACCTGGCGGCCCAACACTGTTGGCCCATCCCACCTCTCCTCCCCTGTCGTCTTCCTCCCTGCCAGGAGGACGGGCACGCGCCCGGCGCGCGCGGCCACGCGCCCCGGCCACCTCCTCCCTGCCTGGCTGCCTCCTCCTCCCCTGGACGTCTCCCGCAACGCCACGACATCTCCTGGACCCTCCCCACTCGCTCCCTCACCCTCACTTTCCCCCTGGATCCCTCTCTCTTCCCCACTGAGCGGAGCTCATCGCCGCCGACGCCGTTACCGCGGCCACAGCCACCCCCTTGCTCCCCTGACATGTCCAAGAGCTCCGGGATGTCTTCCTCATCCTCTCCACCAAGCCATGGAACTACGGACGCGCCACAACATCGCCGGCATCGCCGTTTCCATCGCCGGCCGCCGAGGATCTTCACCGTCGATTCGCCACCATCGTCGCTTCCCCGAGCCTGCTTCGAAGCCTACTGGAACCGCTGTGAGCTCCTGATCCTCCTCCCCTTCTCCGTTTTCTCCCTAGTATGCCGTAGCCGCCGTGCCTTTCTCACCCGACAGCGCCGCCGCCAAAGCTCGCCGGCGATGACGCTCCGGTGACCATTCGGTCCCGGGCATGCGTCCAACGTTCTCGCCGCACCGCGTAGACGCCGTAGGTGTTAACCCCGCATCGCCAAGACCGCTGTGGCCTCGACCCCGAGCTCGCCCGAGCTCCGGCCGCAGCTTTTGTGCTCGCCGCCGTCATCTCCGGCGACTCCGAGGCCTTCCGATCGCTCAGCTAGACGCGGTCGAGCGCGGGCTACCCCCTGGTGGCCTTCGCGCATCCATCCGTCGCCCGCAGCTCAAGTCCGGCGAGTTGCCGCCGCAGTTTAGGTCGTCGCCGGCGAAACTCCGGCGGGAGCTGACGTGGCTCCGTCATTAGGAGCTAACCCAACTAACTAAACAACCTACAGCCACTGACAGTAGGCCCCACCCCTGGTCAAACCCCAGTCAACGCTGGGTTTAACCAGGATTAGGTCCTGTGTCACTGACGTGTGGACCCCGCACGTCAGGTTTGACCTGGACCTGGCTGTTGACTCGCTGGCATCATGCTGGCGTCAGGATGACGCAATTAATTCTTTCTGGATTTAAAATAATTCAGAAAATTCCAGAAAATTGTATAAACTTCTAAAAATCATAGAAATTCAACCGTAACTCCAAATTAAATAATTTATATATGAAAAATTATCAAAAAAATTCAAGGAATCCATCTGTACCATTTTCATGCATGTTAGAACAACTTATAGCTGCTGTTTAGCACAAATAAATTAAATGGCATTTAAATAACCATATATGGAGCTGGAATTTGAATCATGTATTCAAACCAACCTCATTTAAATCATAGCTAGGTGCATTAGCCCAAAACACATTCATATTGCCATGTCATAGCATGCATCATATTGTGCATTGCATTGATTGTGTTCTTTCTTGTTTGCCGGTGTTTGTCCCCTCTCGATAGACGTGACTCCGACGACGAGATCGATACACCAATGAAGAACTATATTATCTTCAGAAGTGCCAGGCAAGAAAAACCCCCTTGTTCATTCCGATACAAACCTACTCTCTCGCTCCTGCTCTCTTTACTGCATTAGGACAACAACGATTCATCTATTACTTGCTGCGGTAGCTGAACCCCTTTAGCCTTTGCATGACCTGTCATTGCCACAGTAAATAGATGAAACCCACTAGCATGAGTAGGAGTTGTTTGAGCCCTGTTGTGCCTACTCATTCATGCTTGTTTGTCATGCCTGCTACTGCTTAGAGTTGAGTCAGGTCTGATTCATCGGGGATGAATCAGAGGTGTGTGAACATGTCCTACTGTGTGTGAGCTAAGTGTGTGAATACGATTTGGTAAAGGTAGCGGTGAGAGGCCATGTAGGAGTTCATGGTGGGTTGTCTCATTGCAGCCGTCCTCAGGAACTGAGTTCTGTGTTTGTGATCCATGATTCAGCTACTACCACGCATTGGGCCCGAAACCAATGGACCCTCTCGGCTTCTTGATCGCCCTTGTCCTCTGTCCAGGAGTTGCAAGTAGTTTCTGGTGTTTGTAGTATGCTTGAGGCCGTGGGCAGCGCTGACCAGAGGGGTGGGCTGTGATGCGGTAGGCACGTGGCACGGTGTACCGGGCACCCGTTTGGTGTCTCGGGAACCCTGTTCACATCGTTTGGGGCTGTGAGCGAAACTCCGGCCGGATCTCCTCATGGATGGAACCCGAATAGGTGATAAACCTGGACTAGAGACTTGAGTGTTTAGGCAGGCCGTGGCCGACACCCACGTTGGGCTTCCGCTTGAAGGTTGCCGAGTACATGTCATGTAAACGGCGGTAAGTGGTGAGAGCGTGTGTGAAGAAGTACAGCCCTACAGGGTTAACATCATCTATTCGAATAGCCGTGTCCGCAGAAAAGGACTTCTGGGTTGCTTATATCAGTTCATAGACAAGTGAAAGTGGATACTTTAAAATACGCAAGATAAGCGTGAGTGCTATGGATGGCGTTCTCGTAGGGAGACGGGAGCGGATCCATAGTGGTGTATTGATATGGTGAATATGTGGACTCGTGTGCGCCACCTCAAAAGAGTTGCATTGCAGTCGTAGTTTAGTATAGCCACAGAGTCAAAGCTGGCTTGCTGCAGTCAAACTCCACCATCCCCTTGTTGATAATGATGCATATGTAGTTAGATCTGATGTAAGTCTTGCTGGGTACATTTGTACTCACGTTGCTTAATTTATGTTTTTGCAAAGAGACTTCAGTCTCGCTAGTAGTACCGCGTGGACTTCGACGTTTAGCTTGTTACCTCAGCTACGATCTTGTGCCCTCGGCAGGATCTGGTAGATAGTCAGGCTTTTCAGCCTTTTTCATTTATAGATGTCTGTACTCAGACATGTTAAGCTTCCGCATGTGCTTTGACTTGTATGCTCTGATTGTTGGGTCATGAGACCCATGTTTGTAATATCTCGCTCCTCGGAGCCTATTGAATAAATACTTGAGTCGTAGAGTCATGTTGTGATGCCATGTTGTGTTTGCACATATCGAGCATATTGTGTGTATGTTATTGAAATGCTTGGTATGTGTGGGATTTGACTATCTAGTTGTTTATCTTTAGTAGCCTCTCTTACCGGGAAATGTCCCCTAGTGTTTCCACCGAGCCATGGTAGCTTGCTACTGCTCCGGAACACTTAGGCTGGCCGGCATGTGTCCTTCTTCGTTCCTGTGTCCGTCCCTTCGGGGAAATGTCACGCGATGGATACCGGAGTCCTGTTAGCCCGCTATAGCCCGGTTCACCGGAGTCCTGCTAGCCCAGTGCTACAGCCTGGATTCACTCGCTGATGACCGACACGTTCGATGCTGGGTCATGGATGCCTGTCCCTGTAAGTCTGTGCCACTTTGGGTTTACGACTAGCCATGTTAGCCCGGGCTCCTTATCATATGGATGCTAGCGACACTGTCATATACGTGTGCCAAAAGGCGCAAACGGTCCTGGGGAAAGGTAAGGCGACACCCGTGGGAATACCGTGCGTGAGGCCGCAAAGTGATATGAGATGTTACATGCTAGATCGATGTGGCATTGAGTCGGGGTCCTGACAGCATTGGTATCAGAGCTTGACTGCCTGTAGGATTACCAAGCCAAACTGGTCGAAGTTGAGTCTAGAAATCCTTTAGTTATATAAGGGAATTGATTGTGGGATGGAACGTAAGGCTCTTTTTACTCCTTATACCTTATGCCTTCTGATCTGAGTCATCTTATCTTTCCTGCGGGGTTAAGGAACTAGGCTATCTCCTCTTTCTATCAGGATCACGTGTTACTAATCTGTAGACTTGTAAGATTGTTGGACTTAAGCCTCGTTTCAGTTCCTATTACTTCCGTATGTTAACTGTTGATCTCGAAACCTTGGTATTGTGCTTCTGAGTGGCTATGCCACCATTTTGTAGTATGTCTCCAAACCTTTTGAGCATTTACAGCCGTTATGCTGTCCGAGTCATCCCAGGTTTCTAAATAGTCTGATGCATTTGCAAATCCTTTCTTTCCGTTCCCGATGTCCCTTATGGTCAGAATAAGCACACTAACCGGTGCGTTGAGGTAATTTATTGCCTCGACATATATGTTGGAGTTACTATTATGACCCTAGGTGTTTTAGGGAGTCACCTAGTAATCTAGCAACGTTTTGTGTTCCCAGTGTGAAGATTCTGACCATCATTCTCGAAAGCATCTCGTGATGCTACTTAGTAGTAGGTATTCTATTCCTGGGTTTTGAACCCGAGATTCACTCTACTTACATCATGTTGATGGTTTTGCTAGTTCCTTTAGTATATTAGTAACCTTTGCGATAGTCCTCGAGGTCTGTGGTATATCGTTCTTCCAAATACCATGAACCATTATGGCAGAAGTTTGTTGGATCAAAAGATCACAACAGGCCCTCTATGAGTTCTCTATTCTATATTGCGACTCTGCCAGTTCTACTTTTCTGCATGGGTTATTCGGAAGAAACTTGTTGAACTTGGTTCGACATACTAATCTATGCATCCACAACTCAGAAAGTTACATGTTCCTTTGAGTTGTCCCTCTTTAGCTGTCTACTGACCTTCGTCTATCAATTGATAGTCAAGAGTATGCGTGCGTTCGTTTATCGATGCCTATTACTCTTGTGGTCCGTCAAGCCATTCTATCGCGGAATGACTAGGAGAATCAAAGAAGTCGTACTCCGCAGATCAAATTGCTAATCTTGCTTTTGCTCTGCTCTACCTTGGAGTATTACCATCTTTATATCGGGATTGTTATAGGAATTGCACACCATCCTATGAACTCTTGGTACAGTGATACTTCTTGCCATCATTGTTCATTCCTCGGTTCCTGTGTTATTGTAACCGGAATGCCGACAAGTGAGTCGTGGTGTGTGAAATCAATACTGCTAGCAACTCCATTGCTTGGTAGTTAAATGGATGATAACCTCATTCTTAGCGTGTTGATTATTGAATCGTCACCCTAAGGTTGATTGTGCTACCTAGTCCTTATTTCTGGTGCACTCTCCGATCAGTGAGTTAGGATAGTGCCAATCCTTGCTTATTTGATCATATCGTCTTGCCCTGGAAAGCAAGATTGTTCTCGAGCTTAGTAACATACCGGTGGTTCGTGATTTTCCGAAGATCTTCTCGGAAGTATTACCAGGTTGTCACCTGACCGCTGTGTTGAGCTCGTGATCAAGTTGGTTTCTTGTGAACCACCTTCTCTCCAAGAATCGGTGTTAGATATCCCTGAGCTAGTTGGTTAAGCTAGACAACAACTTGGAGAGTTGGAAGATAAAAGCTTGCCTGACTTAGTTCGTTCCAAAGGGATATTCTTGTGTAGTGTGTGTTGAAGAAAGATGATATCTTCATCGATTGGTCCCTATGATCAGTTGCTGGACCTATTGTCTTATCAATCCTTTGATTTGAGTGTGGGCTATCGTCAAATCAAATCAGTACCAACGATGCTCGTAATGTTGTCTTACTCGTGGTTGATCCCTCGAGCATACACCATTATATCTTTTGGGTCTGACCAATGCTATCACTTGTTCACATAATTATGGAATTCCATTTACATGGAAATCTCGATGAGTTGTTGTTGAGCCCATCAGCAGCATTTTGTCTCTCCCATGAGTCATGTTGAACATCAACCTAGTGTTGGAAACTTGTGTAAGCATTTCTTCGTGTTTCGTTCATGAAGCATATGTTTGGATGAAGGTAGTGACTTCCTTTAATTCATGTGCATCTGATGCAAGTTGCCGCCGTGGATTCGAGAAAGTCAATGTTGCTTTCTTTGGAATCATTCCAAATCAGGCATGCACACGTGCGAAGAATTCTGTGGTTTGAAGACTTGCAACCTTCAATCTATATGTATCCCTAGCACACCAAGCCACTGATTGATTTGTTCAAGGAGAAGGAGTTCCTTCATAAGATCTAATCCGGACTTATGTAAGGACTTCGATACCCTCGTTGATGGTTCCCAACCTGAACTCGATAGTGTTTTATTGTAAGACTACCACGTGGTCATGCTTGTCTAGGACATCGTGTTCACACGTGTGTAGCAAAACCAGCTCATGTTTTGGAGTTTGCTATCATAGTTCATTTCCCGAGAATCTCGCAACGTTATCTCGTCGAATTGTGTTGCAAACTTTCATTTATCTTCCTAGACTCGATAAGTCTGGAATATCCTGACAACAACCAGATCTGAATCTCAGGCAGATATGATGGTTTGGAACATTTCCCAAGAACTATAATATCGGTCCCTCGGAAACCGGTAAAGTGGATGTCGTGGCCAACACACCCAGCTGGAAGACCTGTTATTATAATATCTTGATTGAGGAAGTTGGCCACCTCCCCATAGGGATTTCGTAGGATTTACTCCCTAGTTGCCCCTATGGATTTCTGTGTTCCGAAGTCCGACCTTTTTACTTGATGTTCTAGATATCAAACCATATCTATGAATGGGTTACACTAGCACATCAAGGAGAACATTAGAAGCGGAGTGCTAAATGTCTCTCGGTCGATCATCCAGATTTTATTTCCTTGGCCCCGCCAAGGGTGAAATCTAAGAAGGTGTTATCTTCCTTTGCATCTGCATCATCCATCATTAGCCATCATGGTAGTATGTTGTGTTGCCAGGATCCTTGACACGGATGTTGGTAAAATCTTGATGATTATGGAAATGCTCAAGTTCTTGAGAGCACGCACAAGCGCTACGTGTTATCATCGACATTAACTGGGATGCTCTCAGTTTCCTCGGCAATGCTATGACCTTTCAAACAGTGAATTCACTCTCTATTGTTGGGTTCTTCCCCAGTTACCAGAATCATTCCTAGCATTTGCATTTTTGTTCCCAGTTTGCACCGCCAATGTGCCATTCTACCATGGGTCTCTTCCATTTCCGGTGATAAGCAAAAATCATCCATTGTGTTGTCTTCAACAAGGTAGTCCACATCATCCATTCTAGTCCGGGTGTACCATTCCTTTGCACTCCACCAAACGATCGTTGTGAATTGCCTTAGGCTGGTATGAAGAGTTTCAATGATCTCTGAATCAAAAGTAATTCTTTTTGCCACTTAAGGGAATAGTTCTTTGCGTCACTTTTCCCAAGGTGCCCGTTACGGAATCCTGGCAGTTATTTCTTCGCCACCTTGACACCATCCACCATTTTATCTAAGCGTGGAATGGTTGCCTACCAATTTGAACCTTCGTCATCCATTTCTTTACCATCATTCCTAATGTGTGTTTGGTGTCTCAACTCAAGAGTTGTTCTTACGTCTCTCCATGAACTGATCTTGAGTTGCTCGATCTTCAAAGACGAGTAAATTATGTAGGGTTTTCCCCTTCTTTCTGTTGTCGTGTCGAGTGAAGATCTCGAAAGAAAAGACGTCAAGACCAAGATGATGGAATGGATCACCATCTCCGAGAAGGGCAATTGGATCATGAAGATTGTGATAGTTTTTTTGACTCCCCCTTTTCCTCTTACTTCACGTCTTGAATCTCGGGGCGAGATTCTTGTTTAGTGGGGGTGAGCTGTCACAGCCCCAGATCAGCCCTTGATTGTTTTCGCTCTAGCATCCATGCATCATGTCTAAATTTAAATGAAATTTGAATTGGGGAATTTTCAAAGCCTCAGAAACCTTCTAAAAATGATCAACATTAAAATCTTCTCAAAGAAGTCCAAGCAAATGTTCCTCTTAGTCTCTGAAAATATTGCAAAGAGGAAAAACTCAAAACAATATTTTTGGTATCTCAGAGTTAATTATTTTGGGCCTTTGAATTAAATAAATAACTATTTGCATTGGATATATATTTCTTAATGAATTAATATATGTCCAATAATTCTGATCCTTGATGAAGGGCTTTGGAATAATCCTACTAGTCCCTACCATAATTATCAGAAGCAATAAAAATGGTTTAGTGTCTAAAACTAAATCAAAACAAACTACAGAAAATAGAAAACAAAATTAAATAGAAATAAAAGAGAGAGAGAGAAGGACTTACCTGACGCTTACCTGAGGCCCACCCACCTGGCGGCCCAACACTGTTGGCCCAGCCCACCTCTCCTCCCCTGTCGTCTTCCTCCCTGCCAGGAGGACGTGCACGCGCCCGGCGCGCGCGGCCACACGCCCCGGCCACCTCCTCCCTGCCTGGCTGCCTCCTCCTCCCCTGGACGTCTCCCGCAACGCCACGACATCTCCTGGACCCTCCCCGCTCGCTCCCTCACCCTCACTTTCCCCCTGGATCCCTCTCTCTTCCCCACCGAGCGGAGCTCGTCGCCGCCGATGCCGTTACCGCGGCCACAGCCACCCCCTTGCTCCCCTGACCTGTCCAAGAGCTCCGGGACGTCTTCCTCATCCTCTCCACCAAGCCATGGAACTACGGACGCGCCACAACGTCGCCGGCATCGCCGTTTCCATCGCCGGCCGCCGAGGATCTTCACCGTCGATTCGCCACCATCGTCGCTTCCCCGAGCCCGCTTCGAAGCCTACTGGAACCGCTGTGAGCTCCTGATCCTCCTCCCCTTCTCCGTTTTCTCCCTAGTATGCCGTAGCCGCCGTGCCTTTCTCACCCGACAGCGCCGCCGCCAAAGCTCGCCGGCGATGACACTCCGGTGACCATTCGGTCCCGGGCATGCGTCCAACGTTCTCGCCGCACCGCGTAGACGCCGTAGGTGTTAACCCCGCATCGCCAAGACCGCTGTGGCCTCGACCCCGAGCTCGCCCGAGCTCCGGCCGCCTCTTCTGTGCTCGCCGCCGTCATCTCTGGCAACTCCGAGGCCTTCCGATCGCTCAGCTAGACGCGGTCGAGCGCGGGCTACCCCCTGGTGGCCTTCGCGCATCCATCCGTCGCCCGCAGCTCAAGTCCGGCGAGTTGCCGCCGCAGTTTAGGTCGTCGCCGGCGAAACTCCGGCGGGAGCTGATGTGGCAACGTCACTAGGAGCTAACCCAACTAACTAAACAACCTACAGCCACTGACAGTAGGCCCCACCCCTGGTCAAACCCCAGTCAACGCTGGGTTTGACCGGGATTAGTTCCTGTGTCACTGACGTGTGGACCCCGCACGTCAGGTTTGACCTGGACCTGGCCGTTGACTCGCTGGCATCATGCTGGCGTCAGGATGACGCAATTAATTCTTTTTGGATTTAAAATAATTCAGAAAATTCCAGAAAATTGTATAAACTTCTAAAAATCATAGAAATTCAACCGTAACTCCAAATTAAATAATTTATATATGAAAAATTATCAAAAAAATTCAAGGAATCCATCTGTACCATTTTCATGCATGTTAGAATAACTTATAGCTGCTGTTTAGCACAAATCAATTAAATGGCATTTAAATAACCATATATGGAGTTGGAATTTGAATCATGTATTCAAACCAACCTCATTTAAATCATAGCTAGGTGCATTAGCCCAAAACACATTCATATTGCCATGTCATAGCATGCATCATATTATGCATTGCATTGATTGTGTTCTTTCTTGTTTGCCGGTGTTTGTCCCCTCTCGATAGACGTGACTCCGACGACGAGATCGATGACACCGATGAAGAACTATATTATCTTCAAAAGTGCCAGGCAAGCAAAACCCCCTTGTTCATTCCGATACAAACCTACTCTCTCGCTCCTGCTCTCTTTTACTGCATTAGGACAACAACGATTCATCTGTTACTTGCCGCGGTAGCTGAACCCCTTTATACTTTGCATGACCTGTCATTGCCACAGTAAATAGATGAAACCCACTAGCATGAGTAGGAGTTGTTTGAGCCCTGTTGTGCCTACTCATTCATTCTTGTTTGTCATGCCTGCTACTGCTTAGAGTTGAGTCAGGTCTGATTCATCGGGGATGAATCAGAGGTGTGTGAACATGTCCTACTGTGTGTGAGCTAAGTGTGTGAATACGATTTGGTAAAGGTAGCGGTGAGAGGCCATGTAGGAGTACATGGTGGGTTGTCTCATTGCAGCCGTCCTCAGGAACTGAGTTCTGTGTTTGTGATCCATGATTCAGCTACTACCACGCATTGGGCCCGAAACCAATGGACCCTCTCGGCTTCTTGATCACCCTTGTCCTCTGTCCAGGAGTTGCAAGTAGTTTCTGGTGTTTGTAGTATGCTGGAGGCCGTGGGCAGCGCTGACCGGAGGGGTGGGCTGTGATGCGGTAGGCACGTGGCACGGTGTACCGGGCGCCCGTTTGGTGTCTCGGGAACCCTGTTCACATCGTTTGGGGCTGTGAGCGAAACTCCGGCCGGATCTCCTCATGGATGGAACCCGAATAGGCGATAAACCTGGACTAGAGACTTGAGTGTTTAGGCAGGCCATGGCCGACACCCACGTTGGGCTTCCTCTTGAAGGTTGCCGAGTACATGTCATGTAAACGGCGGTAAGTGGTGAGAGCGTGTGTGAAGAAGTACACCCCTGCAGGGTTAACATCATCTATTCGAATAGCCGTGTCCGCGGAAAAGGACTTCTGGGTTGCTTATATCAGTTCATAGACAAGTGAAAGTGGATACTTTAAAATACACAAGATAAGCGTGAGTGCTATGGATGGCGTTCTCGTAGGGAGACGGGAGCGGATCCATAGTGGTGTATTGATATGGTGAATATGTGGACTCATGTGCGCCACCTTAAAAGAGTTACATTGCAGTCGTAGTTTAGTATAGCCACAGAGTCAAAGCTGGCTTGCTGCAGTCAAACTCCACCATCCCCTTGTTGATAATGATGCATATGTAGTTAGATCTGATGTAATTCTTGCTGGGTACATTTGTACTCACGTTGCTTAATTTATGTTTTTGCAGAGAGACTTCAGTCTCGCTAGTAGTACCGCGTGGACTTCGACGTTTAGCTTGTTACCTCAGCTACGATCTTGTGCCCTCGGCAGGATCTGGTAGATAGTCAGGCTTTTCAGCCTTTTTCATTTATAGATGTCTGTACTCAGACATGTTAAGCTTCCGCATGTGCTTTGACTTGTATGCTCTGATTGTTGGGTCATGAGACCCATGTTTGTAATATCTCGCTCCTCGGAGCCTATTGAATAAATACTTGAGTCGTAGAGTCATGTTGTGATGCCATGTTGTGTTTGCACATATCGAGCATATTGTGTGTATGTTATTGAAATGCTTGGTATGTGTGGGATCGGACTATCTAGTTGTTTATCTTTAGTAGCCTCTCTTACCGGGAAATGTCCCCTAGTGTTTCCACCGAGCCATGGTAGCTTGCTACTGCTTCGGAACACTTAGGCTGGCCGGCATGTGTCCTTCTTCGTTCCTGTGTCCGTCCCTTCGGGGAAATGTCACGCGATGGATACCGGAGTCCTGTTAGCCCGCTACAGCCCGGTTCACCGGAGTCCTGCTAGCCCAGTGCTACAGCCTGGATTCACTCGCTGATGACCGACACGTTCGATGCTGGGTCATGGATGCCTGTCCTTGTAAGTCTGTGCCACTTTGGGTTTACGACTAGCCATGTCAGCCCGGGCTCCTTATCATATGGATGCTAGCGACACTGTCATATACGTGTGCCAAAAGGCGCAAACGGTCCCGGGGAAAGGTAAGGCGACACCCGTGGGAATACCGTGCGTGAGGCTGCAAAGTGATATCAGATGTTACATGCTAGATCGATGTGGCATTGAGTCGGGGTCCTGACACCAACATTCAAGTTTTCAGCAAAGATTATGAACTAACCACATTCACAATAACACTTAGGTCTCACATTTACTCATACCAATGGCACAATCAACTAGCGAGCAATAATAATAAATCTCGGATGACAACACTTTCTCAAAACAATCATAGTATGATATAACAAGATGGTATCTCGCTAGCCCTTTCCGAGACCACAAAACATAAATGGAGAGCACCCCCGAAGATCAAGGACTGACTAGCCATTGTAATTCATGGCAAAAGTGATCTAGTCACAGTCATACTCAATGTAAATTAATAACAATGCATACAAATGACAACAGTGCTCTCCAACTGGTGCTTTTTAATAAGAAGATGATGACTCAACATAAAAGTAAATAGATAGGCCCTTCATGGAGGGAAGCAGGGATTTGAAGAGGTGCCAGAGCTCGAGTTTGGAAACAGAGATAAATAATATTTTGAGCGGCATACTTCCATTGTCAACATAACAACTAGGAGATCTCGATATCTTCCATGCTACATACATTATAGGCGGTTCCCAAACAGAATGGTAAAGTGTATACTCCCCCACCACCAACAAGCACATTCCATGGCTGGTCTGAAACAACGGGTACTGTCCAACTAACAACAATCCTGGGGGAGTTTTGTTTGCAATTATTTTGATTTGATTTGAGCATGGGACTGGGCATCCCGGTTACCAGCCATTTTCTCATGAATATGAGCGGAGTCCACTCATCATGAGAATAACCCACCTAGCATGGAAGATATGGCCAACCTAGTTGATACATGAGCTATTCGAGCATACAAAACAAAATTTCATTTGAAGGTTTAGAGTTTGGCATATACAAATTTACTTGGAACGACAGGTAAATTCCACATAAAGGAAGGTATGGTGGACTCATATGGAACAAATTTGGGGTTTATGGAAGTGGATGCACAAGCAGTATTCCCGCTTAGTACAAGTGAAGGCTAGAAAGAGACTGGGAAGCGACCAACTAGAGAGCGACAACAGCCATGAACATGCATTAAGATTAACCAATAATGAGTGCAAGCATCAGTAGGATATAAATCACCATGAACATAAATATCATGGAGGCTATGTTGATTTTGTTACAACTACATGCGTAAACATGTGCCAAGTCAAGCCACTGGAATCATTGAAAGCAGGATACCACCCTATCATACCATATCACAACCATTTTAATAGCATGTAAACTCCTAGCTAATTAAGCATGACATGAATAACTATAATCTCTAATTGTCATTGCAAACATGTTTCATTCATAATAGGATGAATCAGGAACGATGAACTAATCATATTACAAAAACATGATAGGTCGAGTTCATACCAGCTTTTCTCATCTCAATCATTTCATCATATATCGTCATTATTGCCTTTCACTTGCATGACCGAACGGTGTGGATAATAATAATAGTGCATGTGCATTGGACTAAGCTAGAATCTGCAAGCATTTAATACAAAGGAGAAGACAAGGTAATACGGGATCTTGATTAGATCAACAATAATGCATATGAGAGCCACTCAACATTTTCAGCGTGGTCTTCTCCTCTTGACCCCCAAAGAAAAGAAAAGAAATTCAAAGGTAAATAAAACTATTTACACGGGAAAGCTCCCAACAAGAAAAAGAAGAACGGGAAATCTTTTTGGGTTTTCTTTTATTACTACTACTACAAGCATGGAAAATAAACTAGCTAAAAGCTACAACTACTTTTTTTGGTTTTCTCTCAAAGTTTTTCAAACACACAAGAAGAAAGCAAGAAAAGAAAATAAACTAGCATGGATAGTACAATGAAAAAGTATGAACACCGACAACTAGAATGAGTGTGTGAACATGAATGTAATGTCAGTGAGAAATACGTACTCCCCCAAGCTTAGCCTTATGGCCTAAGTTGGTCTATGCCCATGGCTGGCCTGGTGGATATCCAAAGTTGTAATCGGGGTTGTACTAGGATGCAGCAGCTACTTCCTGGAGAGCTGCAGCCTGGAGGCGAGCCACCTCCGTCCTCCTCTTGTATTCATTTGCCTCCTCCCTAGTTATAAAATATCTTTTGTTTTCCTGAAAGTTAAAGAAAGTAGGAGCAGGGAGAGTAATATGGATAGTACGCCATCTGTCAAAGATTAGTCGGTACTGAAGGAATTGTTCGTTCCTCTCAAGAAACTGATGGCGAACCATAGCATTATAATCTAGATAAGCAGGTGGCAATTCAATATCATTTCCATGTATGGGTACACCAAGATAATCAGTTAAACGAGTTGCATAAATTCCACCGAACAAATCTCCACTTTTACCATTAAGATGTAGCCTCCGTGCAACAATGGACCCCAAGTTATATTGTTTATCACATAATACCGCACTCTTGAGAACACTAAGATCTGGAACATAGATGTGACAAAGCTTATCTTTACCATTAATGCATCTACCTGTAAAGAGCGCAAAGTAATGTATGGAAGGGAAATGAATGCTCCCTATGGTAGCTTGTGTGATCTCTCTAGTTTCTCCCACAGTGATATTAGCAAGCAAATCTTTATATTCAGATTTGCGAGACTCACTAAAGTTGCCCCACTGTGGGACTTTACAAGTTGTGTTAAAATTTTCAAGGCCCATGGTATATGATTTATCATAGAGGTCAAATAAAACAGTATGAGCATTGCGCGTGGATGAAAATTTAAACCTCCTCACAAATGAATCAGTAAGGTAATAGTATTGTTGGCACTTATTTGATACGAAGTCCTCAAGATCAACATTATGCACATACACCTCAAATTCATCCCTGAAGCCTACTTGGACCATAAACTCTTCCGACGGCCATTCACAAGGCCACACTTGAGCTTCCCTTGGTGGTTCAAGGTCCGACTCATGTATCGCAAGCCTAGGTTCTTGCTTCCTCAAAGAACCACCTTGGTACATTTTCGTAAACATTTTCTTCCTATGAAAAATTTCTAAAATTTTTAGTGACTCAAAATAAAAGTGAACCAAACTCAACAAGATTGATAGCAACTACTCCCACAAGTGCATAGAGGCTATATCATGCATTAAAACTACTTTGGACCATACAAATTTGACATGCAAGCTCAAGAACAGGGTCACCTCAGTAGAAAAAATTTGCAATAAATAAAGAACTAGAACAAAAACTAATTGGACCATTGTAGGGGTCACATACCGAAAAACAATCCCCCAAAGCAGTTTTGGGAATAGAGCTTCAAGCAAGGAGATCGAAAATGGCAGCAAAACGAGCTAGAACATGGGTTTGAGATACTGGATGATTTTTCTAGAGGAAGACGAAGTGTGTGGGTGCTGGAATAAGTGAAGGGGGTCCACATGGGGTCCACGGGGCAGGTGGCGCGCCCTAGTGGGGTGGCCATGCCCTGTGCCCTCGTGGCCAAATGGTGGGTACACTAGTTTGTTCTAAGTGCCAGAAATTCTTAAATATTCTAGCTGAGTGCATGACAACGACCTATCGCACCTTATTCTTCATTGGTAAAGTCTGCAACATGATACGTTGCAATCGTGTAGGTCAGCACATGGAATATGCTGGCAGAGTTACACTGTAAAGCAAATGAATGCAAGAAACTATATTTCCATGCATATTTGGCTGGTGGAGGCTCTAAGTTTAATGTTTTGCATAAAGCTAATTTTCCCCTACAACAAAGGAATACATTTTATTTACTGCAAGGCTAAACCAATATTTGAGAAGGTTCCTCTAACTCAAATCCCACCTTTAAACAAGTATCATCATTAAACCCAATTCATTAATTAAAGAGTGATGAGGTCAACAATAATATCCACTTCTAATACTCAAATTGTCCATGACCGGGGACACAGATAACCATGATTAGTTTATACACTCTGCAGAGGTTGCGCAGTATTCCCCACAAGACTCGACCGCATTCATGATCGGAAGATCGAGACATAGTCTTTATAAAGCATTAACTCTCTACTCTGGGTAGACCGATACACCTACTTTCCCCTACATCTGCTAGTCCACCACTTTAAGAGCTCACACAACTTACTCAACTATGCCAGATCCCATAATGGCTTGTGGCTGCACACGAAAGTTTCTAGGCATGAAATATCTTATGAGCCCTTTGAGCCTGGGTGGCAAACCAAGGAAAAATCACACGGGTACTCCAGGATTTCCCAAACGGGCAAGCACTGGTTTCTCCAGGTGCCCCAACAAATCCACCCAGATGTGTATTAAAGTTGCCACCTTAATGTTGTCCAAAATTATAATGTCTCACAACTTCCATGTGTATCATGATCCAATCCCTGTCTACGAGCACGGCTAAGCAACAATTGAGCATAACGTATATTCTCGGGGTGATCAAAGGTAATAGGTTCCTACCTCAAGTACTACAACCAAACCACATGTTCCCAATCCTACTCATGCAAATATCTGAGAGGCAACACTAATGCATAGTAAAAACTCGGTATAGAAGAGTATGATCAAAGTGTAACTTGCCTTGTTGACGATCAGAAAACTCTACAGATTCATAGTAACAAGCTTCGCACTCCGAAAAATCTAGCATAGACAAACAGTAGCATAATAAGCAATTAAGAAAACGAAGCAAAAAAGAAACCGCGAAAAGATCCAAATAAAACTCAAAAACAAGCAAACAACTAAATTAAGCAGAAAACAACTTCTAACAGCATTATTTTTATGTGGATTCAATCTTAACAGTAGGTACATGTGATTAGCTATGATTTACAGAAAGAATCAACTCAAGCGGAGCTACGAAACTCAAGATACAAACAAAACAAGATGAAAATACTAATCTGAACTTAACTCAAATTTTAAATTGTCAAAATCATGTTCAAGTTGGTTTACTGGAAAGAGGGGATTGTTACAAAGAATTAGGCGTTGGTTTCATCTAATATGGATAAACGTGCTAAAAGTTACGCTAGTTTGAGATTAGGGGCTAAATCGCGATAAAAATATTCACGAATAGGTCCCTGGCCGAAAATAAACAGAAAAGGAAAAATCTATCGGACGAACGTCTGCCAACAGAGACTAACGAACTAATTCGTTTGTTAAAAGATCTAATCAGGTGAACGTTCGTTATTTAAACGGTCTAATAAAATAAAACCGATCTAACCTAACTAAATCGAAACTAAAAAACAAAGAATAAACTGGCGAACCAGGACGGTTTTTAGCGGTCTTCGGCCGGCGGCGGCGGTTGAGGTCAACTACCAGGCGGTGCGGCTCCGGTGGGGCGAGGCGGCTTTGGCGGCAATGGCGGGCGGCGGCGCGAGCGGCAGAGGCGGGCGGCACGGGAAGGCGGCGCGGCAGCGACGCAACCGGCGAGCGGCGGTAGTGGCGCGGTGCGGTGCTGGCGGCAGTTTGTGGGGAGGAGGGGCGGCGGGGTCGGCTTATAAGGAGGTTGGGGGTCCAACTTGGGCAAGGGGCAACCAGCGGCGACGGGGGCACGGACTCCTAGCCGGAGTCCGGCTCGGATGCGGCGACGCGCGTGGGAATGCGGTCGACGGCTGGGCCTTGGCCTGTCTTCGGCTGGGCCGGCCCAGTTTTGGGACGCGCAATTTTTTTTAAACAACGTCATGAAGAATAATAAAAAAAAACTAAAAAATTTCCTAAAATTACAGGAACAATTTTCACCATCCCCTCCTAATATCTGGGACAATATAAACATTTTTCTGGACTAAATGCAATTTTTAAAAATGCATCTTTTCCCTAATTTAAATAAAATGCAACCAAATAAAATTGCAAATAAAACTCAAATAGAATAATTTTATTTCCAAATTTCTTTTCCAACATTTATCCTCTCTTTTGAAGAAGTCCTTTTATCTTCTCTCTTTTATTTTTATCATTTTGAAATAATTGGAAAGAATTTGTTGAAATCAAATCGATCCACTTTTCAATTTTGAATAAATTCAAAAATGAAAATTATAAGAAACCTCCAACTCTCTCATTGGATCCTTGAGTTGCTTAATATATATTGGATCGCAACCAAAACTAAACAAAAAAATGCAATAAACCATGTATGCATATGAATAATCTATGTATAACATCCAAATTGAAAATTGGGATGTTACATAACCATGGATGCAAGTTTACTAATAAGCTTAAGGTCACATTTAAGTCTAGACATAAAATCACTCAAGTGTTCAACCATGTAAGCATTGCGTTTCGATTGTCTACCAACATAAGCATTGAAGTTTTCTTGTTTAACAATAAAATCATCAAACTCATCCAAGCATTGGCTAGCAAACTTAGTAGATGGGATTTCACACTTATCAAATCTATAGAGAGAATTTACCTTTACTACCTGTGTCGGGTTATCAAGACCATGTATTTCTTCAATAGGTGGTAAATTCTTAACATCTTCAACTTTAATACCTTTTTCTTTCATAGATTTCTTTGCCTCTTGCATATCTTCAGGACTGAGAAATAGAATACTCCTTTTCTTTGGAGTTGGCTTAGGAGTTGGTTCAGGAAGTGTCCAATCATTATCATTACTCAATATATTATTCAATAGCAATTCAACTTGCTCAACAGTTCTTTCCTTGAAAACACAACTAGCACAACTATCCAGGTGGTCTCTAGAAGCATCGGTTAGTCCATTATAAAAGATACCAAGTATTTCATTTTTCTTGAGAGGATGATCAGGCAAAGCATTAAGTAATCGGAGAAGCCTCCCCCAAGCTTGTGGGAGACTCTCTTCTTCAATTTGTACAAAAATAAATATTTCCCTTAAGGCAGCTTGTTTCTTATGAGCGGGGAAATATTTTGCAGAGAAGTAATAAATCATATCCTGGGGACTACGCACACAACCAGGAGCAAGAGAAATAAACCATATCTTTGCATCACCCTTTAGTGAGGAAACAATTTAAGGATATAATAATAGTGAATTTTTTCCTCATGAGTAAATAGGGTGGCTATATCATTCAATTTAGTAAGATGTGCCACAACAGTTTCAGATTCATAACCATAGAAAGGATCAAATTCAACCAAAGTAATTAACTCAGGGTCGACAGAGAAATCATAATCCTTATCAGTAACACAGATAGGTGAAGTAGCAAAAGTGGGGTCATATTTCATTCTAGCATTCAAGGACTTTTCTTTCAGCCTAACTAATAGTTTCTTAAGATCGTATCTGTCATTGCAAGCAAAAAGGTCTCTAGCCGTTTCTTCATCCATAACATAACCCTTAGGCACAATAGGGAATTCATATCTAGGGGGAGAATCTTCATCGCTTTCATTAATATCATCAGTTTCAATAATTTCATTCTCTCTAACCCTAGCAAGTTGTTCATCTAGAAATTCACCTAATGGCACAATATTATCAAGCAGAAAAGTAGTTTCATCATAAGCATCATGCATAGCAGAAGTGGCATCATCAATAATATGCGACATATTAGAATCAATAGCTGGTGCAGGTGTAGGTGTCGCAAGTTTAATCATAACAGAAGGTGAATCAAGTGCAGAGCTAGATGGCAGTTCCTTACCTCCCCTCGTAGTTGAGGGAAAAATCTTGGTTCTTTCATCTTTCGAGTTCCTCATAGTGATCAACAGATATAAATCCCAAGTGACTCAAAGAATAGAGCTATGCTCCCCGGCAACAGCGCCAGAAAAAGGTCTTGATAACCCACAAGTATAGGGGATTGCAATAGTTTTCGAGGGTAGAGTATTCAACCCAAATTTATTGATTCGACACAAGGGGAGCCAAACAATATTCTCAAGTATTAGCAGGTGAGTTGTCAATTCAACCACACCTGAAAGACTTAATATCTGCAGCAAATTATTTAGTAGAAAGGTAGTGTGGAAGTAAGGTAACGGTGGCAAAAGTAACAGTAGCAGTTTTGTAGCAATCGTAACAGTAGCAACGGAGAAGTAAAGTAGAGAGGATCAATATGTGAAAAGCTCGTAGGAAATGGATCAATGATGGATAATTATGTCGGATGCAATTCATCATGCAACAGTTATAACATAGGGTGACACAGAACTAGCTCCAGTTTATCAATGTAATGTAGGCATGTATTCTGAATATAGTCATGCGTGCTTATGGAAAAGGACTTGCATGACATCTTTTGTCCTACCCTCCCGTGGAAACAGGGTCCTATTGGAAACTAAGGGATATTAAGGCCTCCTTTTAATAGAGTACTAGACCAAAACATTAGCACTTAGTGAATACACAAACTCCTCAAACTACGATCATCACAAGGAAGTGTCCCGACTATTGTCACTCCGGGGTTTGCCGGATCATAACACATAGTAGGTGACTATAACTTGCAAGATAGGATCAAGAACTCACATATATTCATGAAAACATAATAGGTTCAGATTTGAAATCATGGTACTCGGGCCCTAGTGACAAGCATTAAGCATGGCAAAGTCATAACAACATCAATCTTAGAACATAGTGGACACTAGGGATCAAACCCTAACAAAACTAACTTGATTCCATGGTAAATCTCATCCAACCCATTGAAGAGGAAAGGAACTCACATATTACGAAGAGGAAAGGAACTGCGTTGGTTTTCCCTTGAAGAGGAAAGGAACTCACATATTACGAAGTAGCGTAAGTATTTCCCTCTGTTTTTGAGAACCAAGGTATCAGTCCAGTAGGAGGCTTCATGCAAGTCCCTCGTACCTACACAAACAAACAAGAACCTCGCAATGAACGGGATAAAGGGGTTGTCAATCCCTTCACGTCCACTTGCGAAAGTGAGATCGGATATAGATAATAAGATAAGATAAATATTTTTGGTATTTTTATGATATAGATTGAAAAGTAAATATTGCAAAATAAAGTAGACTGGAAACTTATATGATGGAAAATAGACCCGGGGGCCATAGTTTTCACTAGTGGCTTCTCTCAAGATAGCATAAGTATTACGGTGGGTGAACAAATTACTGTCGAGCAATTGATAGAGAAGTGCATAGTTATGAGAATATCTAGGCATGATCATGTATATAGGCATCACGTCTGTGACAAGTAGGCCGAAATGATTCTGCATCTACTACTATTATTCCACACATCGACCGCTATCCAGCATGCATCTAGAGTATTAAGTTCATAAGAACAGAGTAACACATTAGGCAAGATGACATGATGTAGAGGGATAAAGTCAAGCAATATGATATAAACCCCATCTTTTTATCCTCGATGGCAACAATACAATATGTGCCTTGCTGCCCCTGCTGTCACTAGGAAAGGACACCGCAAGATTGAACCCAAAGCTAAGCACTTCTCCCATTGCAAGAAAGATCAATCTAGTAGGCCAAACCAAAATGATAATTCGAAGAGACTTGCAAAGATAACCAATCATACATAAAAGAATTCAGAGGAGATTCAAATATTTCTCATAGATAAACTTGATCATAAACCCACAATTCATCGGATCTCGACAAACACACCGCAAAAAGAGTTACATCGAATAGATCTCCAAGAAGATCGAGGAGAACTTTGTATTGAGATTCAAAGAGAGAGAAGAAGCTATCTAGCTAATAACTATGGACACGAAGGTCTGTGGTAAACTAATCACAACTCATCAGAGAGGCCTTGGAGGTGATGTAGAAGCCCTCCATGATCGATTCCCCCTCCGGGTGAGCGCCGGCCAAGGCTCCAAGATGGGATCTCACGGGTACAGAAGGTTGCGGCGGTGGAAATAGGGTTTTGTGGTGCTCCTGGATGTTTTCAGGGTACGGGAGTATATATAGGCGAAGGAAGTACGTCGGTGGAGCAACGAGGGGCCCACGAGGGTGGGGGGCGTGCCCACCCCCTTAGGGCATGCCGGGCACCCTCGTGGCCGCCTCGTTTGCAGCTTGACGTCCAACCCAAGTCTCTTGGGTTGCGTTTGTTCCGAAAAGATCGCTCCCGAAGGTTTCATTCCATTTGGACTCCATTTGATATTCCTTTTCTTCAAAACAGTGAAATAGGCAAAAAAAACAACAATTTGGGCTAGACCTCCGGTTAGTAGGTTAGTCCCAAAAATGATATAAAAGTGTATAATAAAGCCCATAAACATCCAAAACAGGTAATATAATAGCATGGAACAATCAAAAATTATAGATACGTTGGAGACGTATCATGCATCCCCAAGCTTAATTCCTGCTCGTCCTCGAGTAGGTAAATGATAAAAACAGATTTTTTTGTGGAATGCTACCTAGCATATTTCTCAATGTAATTTTCTTTATTGTGGCATAAATGTTCAGATCCAAATGATAGAAGATAAAATTCCATCTTGACATAAAAATAGTAATACTTCAAGTATACTAACAAGTAACCATGTCTTATCAAAATAACATGGCCAAAGAAAGCTTATCCCTACAAAATCATATAGTTAGGCTATGCTTCATTTTCGTCACACAAAATACTCCCATCATGCACAACCCTAGTTTCAGGCAAGCAATTGGTTCATACTTTTTAATGCGCTTCAGCTTTTTTCACTCTCGCGCAATACATGAGCGTAAGCCACGAATATAGCACTATGATTGGAATAGAATAAGATGATGGAGGTTGTGTGGAGAAGACAAAAAAGGAGAAAGTCTCACATTGACGAGGCTATGGATATGCCCATCAATTGATGCCAACATGAGGAGTAGGGATTGCCATGCAACGGATGCACTAGAGCTATAAATATATGAAAGCTCGAGAAAAGAAACAAAGTGGGTGTGCATCCAAATTGCTTGCTCACGAAGACCTAGGGCACTTTGAGGAAGCCCATCGTTGGAATATACAAGCCAAGTTCTATAATGAAAAATTCCCACTAGTATATGAAAGTGACAACATAGGAGACTCTCTATCATGAAGATCATGGTGCTACTTTGAAGCACAAGTAGGTAGGTATGGTGGCTGTTTTGAGGAAGGTATAAGGAGGTTTATGTGTGATAGAGCATATCGTATCACGGGGTTTGGATGCACTGGCGAAGTTTGCACCAACTCTCAAGGTGAGAAAGGGCAATGCACAGTACCGTAGAGGCTAGCAATGACGGAAGGGTAAGAGTGCATATAATCCATGGACTTACATTAGTCATAAAGAACTTATATGCTTATTGCAAAAGTTTATTATCCCTCGAAGCAAAGTACTACTACGCATGCTCCTAGGGGAAGGGTAGGTAGGAGTTAACCATCGCGCGATCCCGACCTCCACTCATAAGGAAGGCAATCAAAAGAGCACCCCATGCTACAAATTTGTTACACAACTTTTACCATACATGCATGCTATGGGACTTGCCTACTTTAACACAAGTATTTCTCAATTTCATAATTACCCAACTAACATGACTCTAACATTACCACCTTTACATCTCAAAACAATTATCAAGCATCAATTTGATCATAGCATCCAATTCACTTTCTATGATAGTTTTTTATTATACCCAACTTGGATGCCCATCATTCTAGGACCAATTTTATAACCATAGCAAATACCATGTTGTCCTAAAAGACTCTCAAAATAATATAAGTGAAGCATGAGAGATCAACAATTTCTACAAAATAAAACCATCGCCGTGCTCTAAAAATATATAAGTGAAGCACTAGAGCAAAATTGTTTAGCTCAAAAGATATAAGTGAAGCACATAGAGTATTCTAATAAATTCCGAATCATGTGTGTCTCTCCCCAAAAGGTGTGTACAGCAAGGATGATTGTGGTAAACTAAAAAGCAAATACTCATATCATACAAGACGCTCCAAGCAAAACACATATCATGTGCCACTACAAAAAAAGACACATTCGTGACATTTCAGGACGAACAAATTTTTTTCTGTCATACATATGACACATCTATGATGATAATTGTGACAAAACCCGGTATCATCATAGATATGGTGGGCTCCTACTTCTATGACAAAAAATCATGACAAAAAATGGGCTTTTCGTCCTGGGCGGGCCGGAGACGCAGTTGCATGACATTCTTTGGGCCGCCCATGATGAAAAAACCCGTGGTAGAAGCGGGGGCGAGGAAAATTCCGGGGAGTTCCCGGTTACGGTGAGAGGTCGGGGGCCGAGCGATGTGTGTTTCTCTCGTACACGTACGCGCGTGTGTGCGAGGCGTTGGCTCTAACTGAACCCGAGCGAGCCGTTGGGCTCTAACTGAACCCGAGTGATTGCACTGCAGGCTACGCGTTACTGAACCCGAGCGATCGATCGATGGCTATTAACTGAACCTGATCGAGCGATTCCTTCGCTACTGCTACTAACTGAAGCCGATCGATGATGCCTCTCTAGATGAACAGTGAGCATTGAGGGGGGGGGGGGTTGGATGAATAGTGAGCAGTGGCGTTGCCTCTGGATGAACAAGACCCCATGGTGTGGAGGGCTGGATGAACAGGACGACCACGTGGAGGGCTGGATGAACAGTAGACGGTGGAGGGGTGCCCATGGAGGGGTGGTTGAATAGTAGCCAGTGGAGTAGTGCGCGGTGGAGGCTGGATGAACAGGAACCCGTGGAGGCTGGAGGAGGTCGACGGTAGCCCGTGGAGGCTGGAGGAGGTTGGCGGTGGAGATGAACAGTATCTCATGGAGTCCCGTTTTGCGGTATGCCACACCCCTCCCGATCAACAGGACCCCCGTTTCGACCGTAGAGCTCCAACACAAGTCTGTTTCGTCCGTTTTGCGGTACGCCACACCCCTCCCGATCAACAGGACCCCCGTTTCGACCGTAGGAGGTCTGTTTCCTCCGTTTTGCGGTACGCCAGACCCCTCCCGATGAACAGGATTCCATTTCGAACGTGGCCAGTCGAACACAAGGTCGTTTCCTCCGTTCTACGATACGCCAGGCCTAGTTTCCATCGCCTGTTCCGTCCAAGCCCTCCCGATGAACACGACGACGCATTCCGTTCCGACACAGCCGGTTGGCTCCCCATGAAGACAACGACGACGCTATTTCTCCGTTCCGACCCAGCCATGTACACGAGCCCTGGCCATACGTATGCGCGAGTAGGTGTTCGAGACCCCGCCCGTATGTACATACGTACGTGGCCGTATTTCTTTCTTGCACTCTAGCCGTTGTACGTATGTGTACATGCTACATGCGCGCCTATACTACGACACGTGCTCGCCTCTACTACGACACGTTCGCGCCTCTACATCCACCAGTATGTACGTACACGTTCGCGACCAGAATGACAACGCTACGTACGCTTCGACCAAGTGGGTTCCGACTGTCAGGCACTTCCTTGCATCCGAAAATGTAGCTGGTGGGTCCCAACAGTCAAGGGAGCACTTCCTTGCGTGCAAAGATGTTGCTAGTGGGTCCCAGCAGTCAGGGGGCAAATCTTTTTTTTGCCCGGACGCACTTCCTTGCGTGCGAAGGTGTAGCTGGTGGGTCCCAGCATTCAGGGGGGAAACGTTTTTTTGCAAAATACGGTGGCCCGTCCGGTGGGTCCCCGCTGTCAGGTGGAGGAATAATTATTTTGCACGTAATAAGGAGGCACTTCCTTGCGGCCATCATGGACCCAGCTGTCAGCCTCTCCACGTACAGTCCATGTTCGATGGAAATCGTTCCTTGACCATGTTGACCACGCCGTGCCGAGAGCACCAGGGCGGTGGACGATGGCGAGGCCTAGGAAGGGGACAACAGGGAGCCGGGGAAGACGCGGCAGTGGAAGCCCACGCGGAGAGGAGTACGAGGGTTCACTGGTTCGGCTGCGGTGTGAGGCAGCCATCACCGCAGGGCCTGGCCAACGATGGGAATAGTAGGGGGCGGTGAGGCCTCCGCAGCAGCACATCTGGCCACGAGAGGCAGGAGCATGCAGCACGACCGGCACTACTTTGGGCGGCTGGAGCAAGAAGACCAGAGGTTGAAGAAGCACTACGGCCGTTGGATGGACATCGTACGGTCACTGGAGCTAGAATCGTTTATATTGACTAAGTTGACAAAGCCCTCCATCCCCATCAACTTAGTAGGCCCACAAGACTGCCTCCCACCAAGGTGGGTCCCAGCTAGCAGGGCGTATTCATTTTTTGTGCGTAATAAGTAGGCACTTCCGGTGGGTCCGAGCTGACAGCGGGGGGGACGTTTTTTTCGCGAAATACGGTGGCCTGTCCGATGGGTCCCAGCAGTCAGGGGCAAACATTTTTTCACGAAATACCGGTGGCCCTTCCGGTGGGTCCCTGTTGTCAGGTGGAGGAATAATTATTTTCCGCGTAATAAGGAGGCACTTCCTTGCGGCTGCCGTGGACCCAGCTGTTAGCCTCTCCACGTACAGTACTCTTCTGATGGAATTCGGTCATTGACCACATTGACCATGCTGTGCCAAGAGCACCATGGCGGCGGACGACGGCGAGGCCTAGGAAGGGGACGACACGGAGCCAGGGAAGACGCAGAAGTGGATGCCCACGCGGAGAGGAGTACGAGGGTTCACTGGTTCGGCTGTGCTGCTGTAGCCACAGAATAACAGGGGGTGTTGGTGACTGGAGTGGAGGGATGGCCTGGCTAGTGGTGGGAGTAGTATGGGCGTGGTGAGGCCTCCACGGCAGCACAGCCGGCCACGGGAGGCAGGAGCAGGCGGCATGACCGGCGCTGCTTTGGGCGGCTGGAGCAAGAAGATCAGAGGTTTAAGAAGCACTACGGCCGTTGGATGGACATCGTACGGTCAGTCGAGCTAGAATCATGCATATTGACTAAGTTGACAAAGCCCTTCGTCCCCATCAACTTAGTAGGCCCACTATATTGGGTCCCAGCTAGCAGGGGGGTATTCATTTTTTTGCGTAATAAGGAGGCACTTCCTTGCATGCGAAGATATAGCTGGTGGGTCCAAGCTGTCAGCGGCAGTAATGTTTTTTTCACGAAATATAGAGGCCCTTTCGGTGGGTCCCAGATGTCAGGTGGAGGAATCATTATTTTGCGCGTAATAAGGAGGCATTTCCTTGCGTGCGGCCGTGGACCCAGCTGTCAGCCTCTCCACGTACAGTCCACTTCAGATGCATGTCGGCGTTGACCACGTTGACCATGCCATGCTGAGAGCACCAAGGCGGTGGACGACGGCGAGGCCTAGGAAGGGAACGACACGGAGCGAGGGAAGACTCGGCAATTGTTTCCCACACGGAGGGGAGTACGACTGTACGAGGGTTTACTGGTTCATCTGCCGTCGCCAGAGAATAACAGCAGGTGTGGGACTGTGGGTGAGTAGAGGGATGGCTAGGCCAGAGATGGGAGTATGGTGGGGCGGTGAGGCCTGCGCGGCAGCACAGCCGGCCACGGGGAGGAGGGATTAGGCAGTCCCGCCGGTGCCTGTTCGAGCAGCTGGAGCAGGAAGAGCAGAGATAGAAGAAGCACGACGACCGTTGGATGGACATCCAACAGTCATTGCTTGTGCGTCATGCTTTTTTTAGGGAAGCCTCAAATCTGTGGAAAACATCATACAGGCCATCTGCCATTATTTCAAATAATTTACAGCCCATTTGCTAATTCTTACGGGTTTTTTTTGGAGCCCGTATTCTTTTTGTTAGCATTACAGCCCATATTGTGGCCATGGTTAAAAAATTATACGAAATTTTGCATATGTCGATGCGGTCTGAACTGTTTTTAATCCCAAAATTTCGAGTCACATTCAAACTGATTTTAAAAATAAATGTATATCAATATAAAATCCAATAAATTGTCCACGCATAAAAATCAATGCAATTTAAAATCTCGAAATGAAAAAGAGATATTTGAAACTAATTATCGGTTTGACGTGTTTTAAAAATGTACAACCCATTTCTCATTACTGATAGGCTATTTTCTCGGCCAGCCGAATAAAGCTCTCCTCGTCTTGAAAGATTTGCAGCCCAACTGGCCTAATTTTTTTTAGAAAAGGAGGATGACCCCTGGCCTCTGCATCTGGGAGATGCATACGGCCACTTTATTGATTATTCTCGAGGACCGTACAAAGCATTACAACAATGTGCCTGAATCCACCATCTTGGCAACACATGCCGCTACTCATATCCAAAATGATGAAGGGGTGCTAGCTGGGCCACTACCCAAACCACTCACCTAAGTCTAACATCAAAAGCCAGAAGGCGAAACATATTCGGAAGCCCCAGCCGAGCCACATACCGGGTCTGGGGCACAATCCGGTCAAACGCACTCGTGTGTCGTCGCCCCCATCTTTCACAGGTCCGTCTTCAGATCATATTGAGGCTTCTACCTTGTCTAGCCACTCTGCCATCGACGTCACCATGACGCCAGACATCAACCTCCTCCTGCGTGAGTCCATCTCCGTGCATCGGACGCTGAGCCTCCACAGCGCCACGCCGCCGATATCCGCCGCCATCGATGTGTGAGATGAAGCACCGCTCCACCATCCCCCCAGCCAGCACTTACTCCAAAATGATGCCTCCAGGAGGGAAAGCGACAAAACTCCATCATCGTCCGATCCGGAAGACCCAGATCTAGGGGTTCCCCTGGAGCATCCCGAGCCTGATGACGCAGACTGCAACGATGATGCCTGGACAAGGGAACGACATCTAAGATGCCGCCATCGTCCGCCATGACCGTAGTTGGCGCGATTTTCATCGGCAGTTGCTCCACCAGACGTGCGCCGCCGACGTCGCTGGTCCCTTCAACCGGAGCAAACTCCAAAACAATGCCCTAAAGAGGGACTACAACGCAAAAGCGCCGCCATCGCTCGATCCCAAGGAGATCTAGGGTTTCCTCGTAGTTTCCCGCGTTGTCAAGGGCCACACAAGGGTAGAATCCCGCGAATCCGCCCAGCTACCGACGAGTCACACCCACCACCGTGCCGACGGCCGACCAGCGATCAATCTGGCCGTGCCGCCACGAACCGATCCGGTCACGCTGCCGCCGTCCCTGGCGACCGCAATGCACCAGATTACAAGGCCTCCTGTCGTGGGGAATCGACGTTGCCGAGGCGCCGCCACCACCCGCCATGGCGACCGGCCCGGCGGCACCGGCCCGCGCCAGCCCCACCCGAGCGAGAGGGCCCGAGTCCCCGCCGCCGCCGGTGACGGCTAGACTTCGCCTGGCCGTGCCCTTGGGTGGCGGCGAGGGAGGAGTAGGAGGAGTGGGGGAGGTTCAGCGGCGATGGGATCTAGGGCCTCCCGGTCGCCCACACGGGGGGCGGCTCGGGAGGGAGACGTACGGGAGATTGCCCGTCTGGGCCTGATAAAGCGACTGACTTGACAAATCACAAAAAAATTGGGCTAGCCATTTTCAGAAAGAAAAATAACTATTGGGCTGGTTTGTGGTAAACATAAAAGAAAAGGTTGTCTAGACAGGCCAGTGTGTCCCGCACAGCCTAGTTGACACCCTGCTTCCATATCAAAAAGAAATTAGAGAAATGCCACTCCAATTATGGCGATTCATAAAAATGCCATTGCAATTTCCAAACTTTGAAAAATTCCATCGCAATTTTTGCAAACTTTGAAAAACACCACTGCAGTTTGCAAACTTTGAAAAACACCACTCCAGACTTCGAAAAATGCCACTAGAAATGGCATGAAATGGCATTTTTCAAAGTCTGGAAATTGTAGTGGCATTTCTCAGATACACCAGATTTGGTGTGGCATTTATCAAATTAACCCAAAACAAAAATAATTGGGCGAGCTGCTGGGTCCCTGGTGTCAGCCGCTCATTGTGCAATTCTCTCATTTATTGACTACGTTGACAGACCCAGATGTCAGAAATCCACTAGGAGGAGCCATTTTTTTATTGGCTTGAAATAAGGAGGCACTTGCTTGCGTACTGCCATGATCTTGGCGGGTCCCTGCTGTCATCCTCTCCACATACAATCATCTCCTGATTGTGTACGCGTCAACTTGGTAGGCCCAGAAGTCAGCCTTTAAACCCGTGGAGGACAAATACAACCCATTTAAAAAAAATAACAGCCCATTCCATAAGTTCAAACAGAAAGTTCAACATTCAGAGCAAAGTAACAGGTCTGATCCACATATAGAGTACTGAACTTCCATGTTAACAACCATCATAGCCAAGTTAACTATCTACTCCCACTAATACTCTAGTAGCATACAAGTACTAACTTACTCTTAGCTAACTAGACAATGCCGGCCACCATCCGTGGTACATGCTAAACGCCGGCACCGGCGTCCTGCGCCTCGCCTCGGACTTGCAAGAGGTGCGATAGGGCTCGTTGCTCGCGCGCGTTGGCCCTTTCCATGCCGGCGTGGTCCACCGAAGCTTCGGCTTCCAAGCCGAAAACCCACTTGACGAACTGGTAGTAAAAATCGGCGTTGCAAATGCGTGCGTGCCCGACAGCCTCCAGGGCTATTTGCCAGGCGCCGGCCTCCACGTAGTCGGCCCAGTTGCGGGCGCTCTAAAAGCGACTCAGAGCGTCGGTGCGCTGCTGCTCCATGTCCCGCTGGCAGCACAAATCAGCGATACGCTGCTCCTCCGCCAGGCGGTCACGCTCCAACAACTCCTGCTCCTCCGCCAAGTGGTCGCACTCCAACAACTCCTCGATTTCCGCATTGCCATCTAAAGACAGATAGAATGCCTCCTCCCTCTGTCTGCTTTCTAGTGAAAAACCGAACACTAGTTCCGGCGGTGACCACCTCCGGCGTCGCCTACCGCGGACGGGCGGGGGCATGGCGGACATGGCGAGCAATGTCGGGCCAGTAGGGGCTTATGAGAATATGGCGAGTTGGGTCACGGTGCCACCGGAGAAAGCCGGGAAACAGTACTTATAGGTGGAAGGTAGCGCGACGTTCATCGGAATTCAATGCATAATGGCTTAGCGCGCCAGCTTGCCGTGGAAAACTAGAGAAACTGAAATTATGATTGTGTCGTCCCATCCCGTCTGGGTCGCGCGCCGGCATGGCGGTCAAACGAGTGCACTCGAATCATCTCCCTCCTTGTCAATAATGATTCCACGGATTTAAAAAGCTTGCAACAATTAAAGTGCATCTTTTTTGCATCAGTTAGCTGCCTTAATTATGGCCAGCTGCATGCAGGCACTCAGAATCGCTCGTAGCCAGTACGCGGAGCAGCATGCAACGAGTCGCAGCCGAGGGCACGCATGCAGCCACCTAAATCACTGGAATTAATTAGGCTTAAACTTCTGCATGCCGTTAATTATTGCCATGCCTTGGTCTTGATGCTTTGCTCACGGAACTAATAAACCCAGACAGAGGGAGTACCTTGGTTTGTGAGAGGTTTGAATTAAGCCCTACAAACCGGAAAGGAGGTACTAGTACGTGTGTGATCCGCTATTTATTCGTGTAGGATCAAGTAGGCCGTTTCTTGAATTGAGCCCTGCAAACCGGAAAGGAGGTAGTACGTGTGTGATCTGCTATTTATCCGTGTAGGATCAATAGTGTAGCTTGTCAATTTCTTCAGAGGTAGGCATTTTTATTCAAAAAACTGCCACTTCGTATCTTGTGTCACAAATAAAACTGCCAGGAGCGCATTAGTAGGCTAGCTAGTGATCGATCAGTAACTTGTAAACACTGAGCGAACAGAAATAAGTAACTGTTAATGGATCTCAATGATTCAAGATCATATACAAATATGTAGCTCCAAAAGCAAAGATCAGCCACTTCGGATCTTGCGTCGCAACTAAAACTAACTAGTATGATTCCCATACATAAGATCAACATGTTAATGCATCTCAATGATTCACAGATCATATACAAATATGTAGCTCCAAAAGCAAAGATCTAGAAAAAACATCTGTTCTTCCTACTAACATGGATGCTTCTCTTGGCCAACATTCAGTATAGACTAAAAGACAAATTTGTTTGTGAAGTCTACAATCCTCTTGCAAACGTAAGTGGTTTCACCAACAGCTGGAACCATGAGAATGAACCACACATGATGGAGAAACATCCACTGCAATATGATTTGGTCTTCTCTCGATCACACCGCGAGACTATTTTCGGATACAAACTTTAACTTAGGCAAAATGATGCCCATTGTATAATCAGACCAAAGCAATGAAGCACCTAGTGTTGGCCAATAGATAGTACAGCACTACTTTTCTGCAGTCCATGAAGTGACTATCCAATCTTTCTGTGTCTATTTTCAAATGGCACTGCATGCAGTGACTATACTATTCTCTTGTGCAGTTCAACCAAAATTGCGGACACTTTGTTTGTTTGCCAAATAGCAACGTGCAGACATCTCTGTCTGCACAAATATCAAGCAGCTAGTAAACATATACCACACCATGTATTTTCGGTTTAAACATCTCTCTTCCGCTTAGCATCTGTCATGTTCTGCACTGGAAAATCTGATACAGTTATGTTTTTCCCTGGACAATTTCATACTGAATTGATTTGCTAGTTCAGAGCAGAAATATAACACCTATTCTTCATCAGACCAAGGATATCCATGTTAGCAGTGATGGAAGAGGTGAAATCGATACAACCAAAATTGAGCATCCAATCATTGAATCATGTCCTGCACCTCCAATGTAGGTCCACCATGCCAATAAATTCACATGCAAACCTCTAGTATTACTATCTAATGACAGTACAAAAAGAGTAGCATGATAGTAGCAAACCATGTACATTCGTAATGAACAGCTCATAGTGCCACCAATTGGATATAAAGGTTTGGAAAAAAACATGCTCCTAATGTTGAACCAGTTGGACTTTTTGTGCAGTTCCACTAAAATCGAGCATCCCTGTTTGCATAGATATTGAAAGTGTGATTACTATAAAAGTGGCACTAGTTGAAGCATGGACTCACAAATATAAGCATTCCAATTTCTTAATGGGAAAAGGTAGCAAGACTGTTTCTAACCACCTGTTTGAAGGAATAAATAAAGCAACAACGGCTGATGTCAGGAAGGCATGCATAGTTTTTTCTAAAAAATTGAGCCATTCCTGACCTTTCCTCTTCTTTTAAGCATACTTTGTGTAGTTCAACTAAAATAAAATGTCATCACCGCCTTGACAATTCAGTGACACTGTACAAAAGGAAATGACTTAACATTACATCATGATGTCAGGTATGTAGTCTACAAGCATTAGAGACAAACATACAGACGTCCTCCGATAACATAATGAACATTAATTTTAACAAAGGTGTGACTATCTTTACCGGGACAATTTGAGTGAACTTTACACCCTCTGTTCCTAAATATAAGACGTTTTCACGGTTCAATTTAAAGTACCCAAACGTCTAGTATTTAG